>NC_050070.1:129042062-129332132 GCF_009764565.3 Dermochelys coriacea
CCTACAAAGCTGCATGTTAAGAATGGTCCCTTCTTGAGGTTTGTAATGAGGCCAATCTGGAAAATCCTCAGTCAATTCTGGTTGGTTTGCAGTTTATGGAACCAGGGCAGCATATGGCCCATTAGGCCTAGTATTTGGAAAAGTTAGGCACACAATATCATGCTCAAAAGAAGCCTGCACTTATATGCCTAATTCACATACATGATTACCACAAATGCACATGCAGATTAGGTAACCACTTGTGCAAATTGACAGTTTTGATCACTCGTATACACAATTGTCCAATTTGCATGCACAATTGTAACAACTGGACATGCATATTATGCAAATTCCACACCTGAATTGTTGAAAAATCAAGTCCTTTATTATTCCAGTCCATTATTCCTCAGAGACACCTGTGGTTGATTAAGCAGCAGCATTGACAAGGATCCAAAACGAATTCCATCCACTCCTCCTTGGCTAGTGTGATGCAGGGTGCAAGGTGAAAATGAAGATTTAAAATGGAGTCAAATGTCTACATGTGTTGGGCTAGGGAGAGATATCCTGAGGGATTTGTGAGGGACAGAGAGAAACGCAGAAGGCAAAATAAAATAAAACCTAGTTCCTCTGTGTCAAATAGTGGCACTGCTGATAATGGCCATCATGCTGTGTGCTCCACAGCTCTTCCGTCTTACCACTGGTCTCTACTCAAATGACTCTTGTTTGTGGATTCTGTTAATCTAGCATGAAAGCAGCTAGCCTATAATTCAGAAAAAGTTGGTTTTGTTCTAGGAGTACAAGTTCACACTTGGGTCTCTGCTAGCATTTCCCTTGTTTATGTGCCCCAAAAGAGAAATCACAACCTGAAAGTATAGAAGAGTAATGGCAACATGGTCCAAATGCATTTGATGTGGTAGGGCCCCTCCTTAGGCAAGATGAACTATTTCAATAACTATTGAAACTATTTCATTCCTACCTACATGCCTCTAGCTTTCATCCAGATCACACCACACGATCCATTGTCTACAGCCAAGCTCTACAATATAACCGCATTTGCTCCAACCCCTCAGACAGAGACAAACACCTACAAGATCTCTATCATGCATTCCTACAACTACAATACCCACCTGCTGAAGTGAAGAAACAGATTGACAGAGCCAGAAGAGTACCCAGAAGTCACCTACTACAGGACAGGTCCAACAAAGAAATAACAGAACGCCACTAGCCATCACCTTCAGCCCCCAGTTAAAACCTCTCCAACGCATCATCAAGGATCTACAACCTATCCTGAAGGACAACCCATCACTCTCACAGATCTTAGCAGATAGACCAGTCCTTCCTTACAGACAGCCCCCCAACATGAAGCAAATACTCACCAGCAACCACACACCACACAACAGAACCACTAACCCAGGAACCTATCCTTGCAACAAAGCCCGTTGCCAACTCTGTCCGCATATCTATTCAGAGGACACCATCATTGGGCCTAATCACATCAGCCACACTATCAGAGGCTCGTTCACCTGCGCATCTACCAATGTGATATATGCCATCATGTGCCAGCAATGCCCCTCTGCCATGTACATTGGCCAAACTGGACAGTCTCTACGTAAAAGAATAAATGGACACAAATCAGACGTCAAGAATTATAACATTCAAAAACCAGTCGGAGAACACTTCAATCTCTCCGGGTACTCGATTACAGACCTGAGAGTGGCTATCCTTCAACAAAAAACCTTCAAAAACAGACTCCAGTGAGAGACTGCTGAATTGGAATTAATTTGCAAACTGGATACAATTAACTTAGGCTTGAATAGAGACTGGGAGTGGATGGGTCATTACACAAAGTAAAACTATTTCCCCATGTTATTTCTCCCCCCCCCACTGTTCCTCAGATGTTCTTGTTAACTGCTGGAAATGGCCCACCTTGATTATGACCATAAAAGGTTTTCCTCCTCCCCCTCTCCCCCCTCTGGTAATAGCTCATCTTAAGTGATCACTCTCCTTACAGTGTGTATGATAAAACCCATTGTTTCATGTTCTCTGTGTGTGTATAGAAATCCCCCCACTGTATTTTCCACTGAATGCATCTGATGAAGTGAGCTGTAGCTCACGAAAGCTTATGCTCAAATAAATGTTAGTCTCTAAGGTGCCACAAGTACTCCTTTTCTTATTTCAATAACAAACAACAGTATCATTACTAATCACTGGCTGAGCACTTTAGGGACATTATCAGTTAAATAAATGTAGCAAGTATGCCTCCCTGATTCACCACACTCACACCAAGCTCTGAATAATTACAGGCTTGTTGCCAGGCAGACTAGCTTTTTTCCCTTTTCTTTGGCAAGCTGAGGACTTATTCATAAGTCATAAATAACTGGCTTCAGTGCAAAAGATAAATTCCCACAGAAATAATAAACAATTGTTCCGAGCATAGATTTTCTTAACCTCACGACCCCTGCAGTTGTAAATGGTGGTTGTGTTTAGTCATTGCCAGCGATCACCAACTCTGAGGAAGAATCCTCTAACTCAGTGGTGGACAACCTGGAGCCCATCAGGATAATCCGCTGGTGGGCTGCGAGACAGTTTGTTTACATTGACTGTCCACAGGCATGGCCGCCTGCAGCTCCCAGTGGTCACGGTCCGCTGTACCCAATCAATGCGAGCTGCGGGAAGCAGTGGCCAGCACGTCCCTACAGCCCACGCTACTTCCCACAGCTCCCATTGGCTGGGAATGGCGAACTGCGGCCACTTGGAGCTGCAGGCGGCCATGCCTGCGGCTGGTCAGCGTAAACAAACTGTCTTGTGGCCTGCCAGCAAATTACCCTGATGGGCTGTGTGCAGTCTGCAGGCTGCCCACCACTGCTCTAACTTATATAGCAGAGGATGAAGCCGAACTTGCTCTAGAGTTGGACCCAGACAGCAGTACCATCTCCAAACTCTGTTAAACTTGGTGGAAGTTAGGCTCAAATTTTTGCTTGCACCCAGCTCTAGAAAATACAAGGAAGGAAAGGTAGAGGCTGCCAACGTTCAGCTCTGGTCCAGATACATGAAAGTAGAACCATGCAGAAAAGTTTTCTTGTGCTCTGCAAGTTGTGTGGTTAAACGGAAGCCTTCAGTCTCCAGAGTTTTCTGTCTGTCATCTGGCCTAAATTCACCTAAATTTCTACAAAGAAGGGAGAGGTGCTTATTGTAAATACAACTCATGATTTTTTGAGTCAAGTCTTGTGGCTTTTGAACAGTCTGGGCTGCCAGCACTAAGATTGTCCAAAGATTTAGGCATCCTCCAGAGTGAATGTGGACTATATTCAGGGCATCATATGGTTATCCTGTCATGCAAATAGCTATATCACTACCTTTTGGGCCAAGAAGCTTATTTGTGTGTGTTGCATAAATCCAAGTCCCTGCCCAATAGCCATCTTCCTGCTGCTCAACTTGTCTGCCTGCCATTTTTAAGAGCTCTGCAGCAGGGAGGCTCTGTGGTAAGCGGCGTGGGAGTGGAGGAGACTGAGACATGCACTGGCTTGAAGGCCAGAAAAGGCTTAAACACTAATTGGGAGGAAGCAGTAAAAGGCATGCAGGAGCAGGCAGCAGCCTTCCCAGGGCTCCTAAATTCTGGAAGGGTGGAGCTCTTCTCTTTTCTGGTTTAGGATCCCCAAAGCCAGATGGCAGCTGCATCTTTCTGCGATCCTCCCCGGCTCTCTTCATGCGCCTCTTCAGACCCTGCTTCTCCAGTTTAGAAGGCTTCAGCTTAATGAATGATTTTGCAGCCAGCTAACATTGCCACCTATTTCTGTGCAGCTCTGCCACATACATTGGAGGTGGGAGTGAGGGAGCTTTGCCACAGATTCTAGTTGGAATGTGCTGCAAAGTGTAAAGGCCTTTCTTGGTTACAGAGAAAGGCCTCATGAGATTTAGCACTGTAGGGAAATCTAGAGCAGCTAATGGGTAGAGCTGGTCAGAGTTTTTCCTTCCAAATGTCTTTCCCCATGAAAAATGGGCTTTTTTCCCCCTCTGAAAATTTGTTTTTTTCCCCAGAATTTTCCAGTGAAAAAATGAGATTTGTTTTCAGTTGTCATTTCTCTTCCTTCCCACTTTTTCTTTGTTTGCCTTTCCCCTCTTTTTCCATTTTGCACTGAAAATGGCAGGGAGGGGGGCAAAGAGGGGGATAAAAGTAAAGAAACTCCCCAAACTGCAAATGTTGCAGGTTTTATTTTTAATTGAAAAAAAATAAAAAAAAAAAACAGAACATTTCAAAATCTGTCAGACATCTAAAAAAAATTAGTATTTTTTGACCACCTCTATTGAGGATGGCAGCATGGCCCAGCTAAGCCAAGACTTACAAGAATATAAATCTAAAGCTATGTCTAGATTTAAAAAAAAAAATAAAAAAGTATTAAGGACTATCTGATTGGGATTTATTCTCACTGTAGTTTTACTAGTGTAATAAAAACCTCAGGTTACCATAAGACGAGCACAAAGGAAAAGGCCATTTAAAAAAAAAATTAACTATGACTTATTTATATATCTCTAAAAATTTAGGCAATAAGGAACAGTTGTAAAAATATACATCTGTGAAACAATGGTATCCTCTGATAGAAAGAGGCTGGTGCTCAATCAGATGACTTGGAGGTAAGCCACACACTAGATTAGTGTTGCAATGCCTGTAGTAGGTAGGCGGGGAGGGGGAAGAAATCTTTTTCAAAACTTTTAGTGTGGCATGTTTGTAGATTTTACCCTGATGGACCTGGGACTGTTAATCCCCTTCTAAATGGTGTTTTAACACCAATATCATTTGGGGTCCACATGTCTTCCCCTTTCAATTAACACCTGGGCATAGCAGATGGTATGTATCCTGGCCTTAATCCTGTCAGGACTGATAAGGAAAATAACTGCTATGATATAACACCTAGTGGCACCAGAATGGCTGGTGAAGTTGATTAACACTCCTAAAAGAATAATTTAGGTTGACTAATTAGTATAGCTGCATACCTGCCAACATCTGATAGCTATGAATAGGAGCTTGTGGGAGGAAAATAGGGATTTCTTCAACTCCATTGAGGTACACTGGACTAGAAGAGCTCTTTAGAGGTAAAAATAGAAAATATTTTGCTTGTCGTTATACTACCTTGTCAGATCTCAAAAGTTAATCAGGTCCTTCTTCCTCAACAGGTGGATGGGAGATCTGATAGTAATTCAGTAGGTGATGCCCTTCTATCTGAGATGATGGACAGGCAAACTCTCAAGGATCATTACGTTACAGAGGGTGTGATCTTTTAGATGCAAGAAGGGGTCAAATCCTCATTTGGTGTAAACAGGGATAAGGCCATTTAAGAGCTAAACAGACTTACACCAGCTGAGGATCTGGCCTAAGGTTCTGATCATTATAAATCTCATAGGGACTTTTATTTATTTATTTATTTTTGCACAAGCATAGGAATCTGGGGTAATTACCCTCTGTTGATCTATCATCACCCTGGAAATTTTGAACTGAACATGGTATTTTACTTCATTTTCTGTTTCAAACTGTTGTGTACTGTGTGGCAAGGCACCTCCTTCATCTCACCAGACTTAGTGCTTCCCCCTCTGGCACTGGCGGGTCTAGGGTAAATCAGCCCCACCCTGGGCAGCGTTTACCTTCCCTCTTCTGTGCTCCTTTGGCCACCGTTTCTAGGGTAAGCCCCAGGTGCAATCCTTCACCAAACAAAAAGGAAACAGTCTTGTAAACACCAAAACAAAGGGGGATACCTTTCTCTGCCTCCTTGCTGGGACAGGCTGTCATCCTGTTACAGGCCTTGGGGTGTCAATCCTTCCCCTAGCAGGCACTTGGATTTGACTGTTCCCCTGTGGGGAGAAGCTTATTTCCCTACTGCCACAGGCCTAGTACTAGCTTTTTTCCTCTCTCTCCCCCACCCTTTTTTCTGCCTGGGGTGGGGGGGGTGTTAAAGGCCTCAGGCAGCCCTTAATTGGATTCAGGTGTCCCTAATTGACCTGAGATAACCTCTTCTCAGCTTGTAGGAAAAAAGGCCTTCAACATTCTAGGGCTTACACCCTCCTGCAGCCGTCTGGCCTGACTTTGTCACAAATGTTGAACAGTCCCAAGGTTGGGGTGGGATAGGGAGCTGCAGTTCACTTTTGGATCCTTCAGAGTGAAGGGTGCTATATAAATGTAAGAGATTGCTAACAAAACAGGCACTTTCCATCCTGAAGAGAGAGACAGTTGTCACATACAAATTAAGTGGACTAACAGAGTTATAAATTGTTTGGTTTTTTCTTAAGGTAACTACCAGTAGTGATTATTAAATGGAAAAGAGAATGGGTGAAAAATCTGCTAAGGCTAGGAAAGAACTATAACTATATAGTTATATATATAGAACTATATATTTGCTCTCTATAAATATATCAGAGGGATAAATACAGGAGAGGGAGAGGAATTATTTCAGCTCAGCACCAATGTGGACACAAGAACAAATGGGTATAAACTGGCCACCAGGAAGTTTAGACTTGAAATCAGACGAAGGTTTTTAACCATCAGAGGAGTGAAGTTTTGGAATAGCCTTCCAAGGGAAGCAGTGGGGGCAAAAGATCTATCTGGTTTTAAGATTCTACTTGATAAGTTTATGGAGGAGATGGTATGATGGGATAATGGGATTTTGGTAAGTAATTGATCTTTAAATATTCAGGGTAAATAGGCCAAATCCCCTGAGATGGGATATTAGATGGATGGAATCTGAGTTACCCAGGAAAGAACTTTCTATAGTATCTGGCTGGTGAATCTTGCCCATATGCTCAGGGTTTAGCTGATTGCCATATTTGGGGTCGGGAAGGAATTTTCCTCCAGGGCAGATTGGAGAGGCCCTGGAGGTTTTTCGCCTTCCTCTGTAGCATGGGGCATGGTTGACTTGAGGGAGGCTTCTCTGCTCCTTGAAGTCTTTAAACCATGATTTAAGGACTTCAATAGCTCAGACATGGGTGAGGTTTTTCATAGGAGTGGGTGGGTGAGGGTTCTGTGGCCTGCACTGTGCAGGAGGTCAGACTAGATGATCAGAATGGTCCCTTCTGACCTTAGTATCTATGTATCTAACTACACCATCATGAAAGTAACATAATAAGAAACCTGTTTGATTTCTGATAAGAAGCACAGGAATATAGTGTAAATGAGAGGAGCAAATGTTCCTCAAGATAGGGAATGGGCATGCACAGAGACTTACTGAAGGAGTGGTCTGATTGTGGACCACAGTTCTCAGCTGTAAAGATCAGGCTAAGGATTTCCTGTTCTGCTTTTATAGTGGCTCTCAACACAGTGAGAACAAGCAAACGTAAAGACATACAGAGCAGAGTGCATTCATTTCATCTACAAACAATGTGGAGTAAAGTCAAGTCAATAAAACTAAAGCAGCCTGATAATCAGGTGGAACCTAGCTTTAGCCATGGTAGGGAATGTCCATGCTTCAGACGAGAGACACATTGACTAGATAAATCAGACACACACCTTTAGGAGTTTGGAATTAGAGCTCTAGTCCTTCGTAAGAAAAGAAATATGGTTCCTCAGAAATATGGGCTTAGTCCATATGAACTGAAGGGGCCCTCCCCTACTGCTTTTAAAAGTGCACTTTAATTGTATTTAAATGCAAAGTTCTGTATCAAACTGCTGAGCAAACATTGATTCCTGTTCTGTCATTTTAATCAGCTAATTTTGGTCCCACAGAAGACCGCTTTATTGTGAAACAAACCATGACTGCAGATGTACAGACACCCTGGGAATCAGTGTAGATCAAACCGGCACCTTCAATCCCCAAAACAGGCCTCTGCCCCTTCAGCAAAAGGAAAGCACTGTGAGGTATGAGAAAGTAGCAGACTGTTATAGACGCTGAAATGAGATATCAGAGAGAGCCATAATCACCCTCCCCCGGCTCTGTCATGTTCTGATTTCTATCAAGAATACCTAGGTAAGATCCTCCTGGATCACTGATGTTTCAGTTAGGGTAACCAGATAGCAAATGTGAAAAATCGGGATGGGGATGGGGGATAATAGACGCCTATATAAGAAAAAGTCCCGAATGTTGAGACTGTCCCTATAAAATCAGGACATCTGATCACTCTTATTTCAATGCTTAAAAAATCTGCCATTGCTAACACCATGGTGCTAGCACTGTACTGCTGGCCAATGCCACAGTAATAAAAACTACTGCCATTATGTTGCGATTGCTTAATGGTCAACCAGTTAGACTCATATCATGCAGCAGGGGCATCAGTGATTTTGCCGTGCCCTGTCTGAGAGGGTGAAGATATTTTTTGGGGTGGGGTGGATTAATTTTTTTATTAATTTTCATAAAGAAACAAAATAAAAATATAAAAAGTGAAATGACTCACCGCTTGTATGTGTCACCAAATACTACACATTTCATAGAATAATCAATAATCTTTTGCAATTAGGCAACTTTACAATCTGTCAAAGCTGCAAGACCAGACAGCACAAAAATCAGACAATATTACACAGACATAACATCTTAAGATGGGGGCAACAATAACAAAAAGACATATACAAATAGTCAAAAAAGGGAAGAGGGGACCAATGTGAGGGAGGGAGAAAGCAGAGAAGTCAGGTGGAATTGAGGTCTTAGCATTCTTTATCCAAATGTGTCTAGAAACGGGATCCAAATTTCTTCAAATTCATATAATTGCTCTTTGTGTTGATAAGCTATTCTTTCTTTCATTGCTAACTCAGATAGGTCCATATACCACCGCTCTCCTCTGGGCATAAGCCTACGCTTCCCTTTTTGTAAAATTATGTACTTGGTGATCATTGTGGCCCCTCAAGATCTAGATGGTGGAGTTAAACCCAGCATAGTTAAAAATTGGATATCATTTTCAGCTGAGGTTTGGTTGTGGAAGTCAAACACTATTTTCACTTGTGCCCACCTCTTTCCACAGCCACCTGACTGTTGGATAGCCCCATAGCACATGTATCAAGGTTCCCTTTTCTTTATTTCAGCGCCAACATCTGTCAGAAGACAAGGCCCCCCCATCTTGCACAACCTCTGTGGTGTCCAGTACATTTTGAATAGAATCGTTTGCTATATCAGGTGTAGCCTGAGATCTACAGAAGCATTTTTAACATTCCATAATATGCTTTTCCATTGGGGTTCTTTTAAGGGCTGTGATAATTCTCCTGCCCACACTTTCACAAATTGCTCCAGATCAAGGGAGTCCCTTTTCATTCGGAAAGAATGCATAGTGGACAAGGGTTTGGGGAGTTTATGACTCATTTCCAATGTTCCCAGTAGCTCTGCCATCTCAGGCAATCTTAGGGCATTCAGACCAAATAGATACATTAACAAGTGTCTTAGTTGTAAGTATGGCCACTCAGCTGAGGATGGCAGGTCATATGGTTGCTATAGTGTTAGAAAAGAGACAAAGTCCGCATCAGTGACTAATTGGGAAATCCATATGATGCCCTTGCCCAGCCAGGTCTTCTAAATTATAGGTTTGGTCCCACCTGGCAAGTCTGGGCTACCCCCGGGAAGAATTGGTAGGGGACTAGAGGACCTCCTGAGGTCTCTTCCAACCCTAATATTCTGTGATTCTATTCTATGATTCTAAGTAGGTTTTACTGCGTGACGGTGAGGATGAAATTGGTACCTCTTATCTAGGATAGCTCAGATTTGTCATGCAGCTACCACTGTAGGTACCTTATTTTTCTCCGTTGTACAAAAAGGGGAACCAAGGAGACCAGTGGGGGGGAATTGGATGCATCAATACCCATTCAGTTTCCATCATTGTGGATATAAGGGTGTTTGAGAGCTGGAACCAGTTTGAAGTCATGATAAAAGCATAACAGTAATTTTGTAGCTTTGGGAGCCCAAACCCCGCCTTGGCTATAGGAATTGGAGTTTTTTAAGTGATAGTTGTGGGTATTGACCTCCACAGAAAGGCTCTAATTATATTATTAAATTTTCTAAAATAAGACAGAGGAATATATACAAGTAGGCCACTTAGAATATAGAGGAGTGCAGGGAGAATATTTTTTTATTATATTAACCCTTTCCCACACGGTCAGGGAGAGTGAAGATATTTTAAAATAAACCTTTTCTTCAATAGGATAAGCTCTGAGTCTGCGATGTACAAGAATCTGCACATTTAAGTGATGATTAATCCCAGTGGGCTCTGTGTGTCACATAGAGCTCTGACGCTGAGATAGAAATTTGAGATAGAAATTTGCAACACTGTTATTATATTTGTATTGCTGTAAGGCCTAGGAGTCCTTGTCAGAGACTAGGACCTGATTGTGCTGGGTGCTGTACAAACAATAAAAAGAAGGTCCCTGCTCTACAGAGCTCTCATTCCCTTTTTAATGAGTTAAGAAAATTCACCTAATTTTACTTTAATCAAACCACTACTATAGTGATCCATGGTATTTTAATTTCTATTTCACTTGATCAAGTTTCTTTTGGCACCCTGGCATTCCTTTTAATGCCTTCAACATTTCCATGTTCAGATGCTGTTGCTGACATACTCTTTTTCAGTCTTGGGGCCATGCAAGTTGAAAGGAAAGCTTGGTGGCTTTTCCAGTTTATCTGAAACTATTTCCCCCTGACAGTTCCTGTCAACTGAACATTTCTGATGTTGTTTTGAATGGCAGATGATGATGATTTGTGCAGCAAGGTGCTGTAATCAAAAGTTATTCGGAGCCATGGTGTTAAGCCAAGGCTCAGAGCAAAGGCTAGCTTTAAGTGAACCAGCGGTCAGTGGCTCTTCTGGCGTCCCGTTCCAACTTGACTCATCCTACCTCACACCTGTCGGGTGTGCTCCAGTCACAATCTTGTTTTGCACTCACCTTCCATGCTAGGCATGGTAAAAGAAGTGAAAATAATTAAAAGGTAAACACTTCCCTGGTTAAAGTTATGAACTTGATATTCCGCTGGGAAACAGACAGCCATATGATTTGGATGGAATCAGGGTAACTTGTCTGTATAAGTTATGGGGATAGTGTTCCTTTAAGTAGCTAGAATTGCTAGAGTCAATAATGCAGCAGATCTGTAGTCTTCTGTAGTTTATTATGGATGGGGCTGGTTGCACCATGTATTATTGAGATTGCTCACCATATCCCATTATAATACCCTGTTCTCAGTTGTTTATAATAACTATTCAAACTTTAATCACATGGGCTGAAATTTTCCTTGCCTCAGATCTGCCTTAAGCAGTTTGGTTTTTTTTCAGGAAAATTTCAGACAAAATGGTTCAGCCAGTTCCTAAAAGAAGGCTCAGGAAAAATATGTTCTGCCCCTGTTAAAAAATGTTGGTGACATTTTCTTTGAAAAGCTCTAGTGCCTCCATATACCCATGCTTTGGAGGTGGGACTTGAAATTAGCAGCGGATGGCCTTTGTGTCAGGGATGTATCTTTGCTATCCCAATTTGGACAAATTTATAAGCCCCTTGAAAAAATCACAGTTTGCACATGCTCAGTAGAGAGTCTGTAGATTTTTAGCTGCTAAATTCCACAAATATTTCATTCACAGTGGGTATGCTCCAGTTCAGGGCTAGGTAGATTTTCCTTTTAATTGCAGCTTGGGCTGCTGCTGCAGGCTCTGATGGGTCCAGACACCTGTACTGAGAGCAGGGAGTTTGTCTCTCCTGTGCTCTCAATGACTGCCCCCTTCTGGGCCCAGGCACTGTGGAGGAAGCAGCTCTAGTGAGGATAGAGCTGGACCTTGGATGGGTGCTGGTGGAGGCCGAGGAGAAGATTGGAAAAGGGCCTGGGGGTGGAAACTGGGACTGGAGACTGGCAGGGAGAGTGAAAGGAAAACTGACTGAGAGTTGGGATGAAGGAGAGACAGGGACAAGGAGTGGAGGGAAGGTACATGGACATTGAATGAAGTGATCAGTGAGGGAGATTGGGATTGGGAACCTGAGGGGATGGGAAATGTGGAAAGGGGGAAGTGACTGGAGGCCTGGGTGGGGTAAAGAGACAGATCATCTAAGGAGATGAAGTGGGGAGGGGGACTGGCACTGGCTAGGAAAGGAGACTAGGGGCAAGGAGCTGGGGAGGAGACAGGGGTGGGAAGTCTAGATGGCTGAGTCTGGGATGTACTGGGCAAGGGGAGACTTGGACTGGTATGAGAAGCCTGAGGAGTAGAGACTGGGAAGGGCTAGGTGAGAAGTATAGGACTGTGATGAGGAGCCAGGGCTGGGAAGCGGATAGAACTGGGACAGACTGGAGGAGATGGGGCAGGAGGGGTCACACTTCGGGGGAGTGGGCAGAGACCCTGTACCTACTAGAGCATTCTCCTCTCCAGAGCATGGAATGGAACCCAAGATTCCTGATAGGTTTCAGAGTAGCAGCCGTGTTAGTCTGTATCCGTTAAAAGAAAAGGAGTACTTGTGGCACCTTAGAGACTAACAAATTTATTAGAGCATAAGCTTTCATGAGCTACAGCTCACTTCATCAGATGCATACAGTGGACATAAGCTTTCCTGAGTCTCACCATCCCTCCTCTGCTATCAGCAACTATCTGTGAAACCTGTTGGCAAAGTGTCCCAACCCCTCTAGTGCAGGTCTAGGTAGAGGATGACAACCTACTACTGCTATCAGTTACTCCATTTGCTCAAGTGCCAGAGAACTGTGTGATGATCTAAAGCAGGGGTGGGCAAATTTTCTGGCCGAAGGTCCACATCAAGTTTCCAAAATTGTATGGAGGGCTGGTTGGGGAGGTTATGCCTCCCCAAACAGCCAGGCATGGCCTGGCCTCTGCCCCCTATCCAACCCAGCTTGCTTTTTGTCCCCTGACAATCCCCCCTGGGACTTCTGCCCCATCCACATACCCTGCCACATTCCCTGTCCTCTGACCATCCCTGGACCCTTCACCCCTGACTGCCCCCTGCCGCCCCATCCAACCCCTCCTCTCATTTCTGATTGCCCCCCGGGATCTCTGCCCCATCCAACCCCCCCTCTCCTTCCTGACTGCCCCCCTGGAACCCTGCCCCCATTCAACCCTCCTGTTTCCTGCCCTCTGACTGCCTTGACCCCATCCACACCCCACCCCCTGACCACCACTCCCAACTCCCCTGCCCTCTATCCAACGCCCCCACTCCCTGCTCCCTTATCCCGCTGGTGGCTGGCGGCGCTACAGCTGCACTGCCCAGAGTACCAGGACAGGCAGCCGTGCCACCCGGCTGGAGCCAGCCACGCCACCGCACAGCACAGAGCACTGGGTCAGGTCGCGGCTCTGCAGCTGCGCTGCCTGGCAAGAGCTCGCAGCCTCGCCACTCAGAGCATTGCGCCAGCGGTGCAGTGAGCTGAGGCTGTGGTGGTGGGGGAACAGCAGGGGAGGGGCTGGGGGCTAGCCTCCCAGGGCAGGAGCTCAGGGGCTGGGTAGAAGGGGCCCGCAGGCTGGATGTGGCCCGCGGGCCGTAGTTTGCCGACCTCTGATCTAAAGTTTCCAGCCCTGCTGATGACCCATGTGGGCGTCAATATAATGCCACATGATTAATTTTTTCTTTTTTCAGTTTGCTCTTTGAACAAAGACATCATCACCCATGCCTATGACATTCCCACCTACAGTCATAAGAAAGAAGAATAATCCAATTGGACACCCCTCAGCAGATAAAACCACAGACTGGATAATTACATCAATTGCTTCCGGAAAAAATAGACTGCGAAATCCTCCAAAAAAGATTACTTCCACCACAATCTCTCTACCATCGAGAGGATAGTCCCTGAAATCTAACCACCAGATAGTGATCAAATCTGCAGAAAAAGGGGGCACTATTGTAGTCCTTAATCATGATGACCATGTTAATAAGGCCAATGGACAACCCTCTGATACTGCCATACAGAACCTAAAGAAGACCACATACCACAATTCAAACGGGCATCAAATCCTCCCTATACAACCCCAAGAAACATACTACAAATTCAGCCCCAGGAACCCATCCCAAGGACCTTCTATATGCTTCCCAAGATTCAAAAACAAAGGAACTTAGGCCTACCCATCATATCTGGCCATGGCACTCTTGCTGAAGGAATATCAGGACTCATAGAAACAATTCACTATACAAAGGGCCAGTTTCCTCCAAGACACTACTGACTTCCTCCAGAAATTCCGCAACATTAACAACTTTCACCAGAACACCATCCTTGCCACCATGGGTCTTACCTCTCTATACACCAACAACCCTTACCATGATGGCATCACTGCCTACTTCAAATACCTACAAAATAATGTACGGTGCTCAGAAATCCACCCTAAACACATTGCCAAACTTATCTGTGTCATCCTAACCCACAACAACTTCACATTTAACAACAAACACTTTATCCAAACCATGGGAACAGCCAAGGGTTTTAGGATGGCTCTCCAAAATGCCAACCTCTTCATGGGCCACCTTGAGAAAGAACTTATGGAAAAATGTACCATGAAACTAATGATATACCTGACATACATCAATGATATATTCATCCTCTGTACAGATGACCTAAATTCACTCATAAATTTCCACCACATCTTCAATAACCACCGTCCATCCCTCAAACTCTCTCTATAACACTCCCACACCAGCATCAACTTCCTGGACACTACGATCAGCTTCAATAATGGAACCCTACAAATGATTATCTATAAGAAACCCATGGATCTCCACACTTATTCCCACAGATCCAGCAACCGTCCCAGATAGACCACAAAATATGTTATCTACACCCAGGAATGGAGATACCACAGAATTTGCTCTGAAGAGAAAGGCCAGGATACACACCTAAACACACTTAAAACTGCCTTCACTAAACAAAGGCAATCCACCAGAGAAGTAGAGTACATCATGGAAAGTGCCACCCCAATACCCAGGGAGAACCTGCTTCAATACAGAAAAAACCCTACTGACTGCACACTCCTAGTTGTCAACTACAACCCCACCAATCAAACAATTCCACCCATATTTGTTGGAGACCACATCCTGAAAGAAATCTCTCCAATTCCCTCTTCTGACCTTCAAACATCCCTGCAGCCTCACCAAACTCATCAGAAGCAAGCTCTCCACAGACCCGGAGATACCAACTTAAAGTGGCACTAGAACCTGCCAAAACAACAGATACAAAACCTGTACAGATATCTCCTTTGCTATGATGATCAATACCCTCCACGACACACCTTTCAAGATTCATGGGACGTACACGTGCCTATCGCAACATGTGGTGTACCTCATCCATTGCATCAAGTGCCCTAACAACAACTATGTGGGTAAAACCAGACAATCACTACATTCTCAAATGAACTCACACAGAAAAATGATAAAAGACAAAAACACCCTATCACCTTTGGGTGAACACTTTTCACAAAGTGATCACTCCATATATGACTTCTCATTCCTTGTCCTCAAAGGAAACCTGCACAACATGGTCAAAAGGCGAGCCTGGGAGCTTAAATTCATAACTCTGCTGGACACTAAAAACCATGGACTCAACAGAGACGCTGGTTTTGTGGCTCATTACAACAATTTGTAATATACCCCACAGCCTGCTAACCCTTAACTGCCCACTCATTTTTAATGGTCTCCCACAACATGTGCGAACCCCTTAACAATCTGTCTCAACTTGTAGTTAGCTTAAACACTCTGGTTACCTCCCCCAGACCAGAAGAAGAGCTCTGTGAAGCTCAAAACTTGTATTTTCCACCAACAGAATTTGATCCAGTAAGATACATTATCTCATCTTCTTTGTCTCTGTCATATCCTTGGACCAACACAGCTACAACACCGCAAACAACATAGGAAATTACACACACAAATACACACACACACACAAACCTATACATTAAAATATTATTAGGTTCAAAGTCAAGCACTCAAAAGTTAGGAAATGCCAGAATTAAGATTGCCTGTGCAAACTTAATTTGGCCTCCTTGTTCATATGCATTATGAAACAGTTTTTAATTACATGATCATATTGTTTTCCACAGGATCCCTGCCTCATTCAGTGCATAGGATGGACCATGATCTGAGGGAAGAATCAGGGTTGTATAGTGAAGAAGACTTGTCTGTAGGATCCCTGTCTCATTTGTTGCAGTAGTGGGAAGGTGTATAATGAATGAGGCAGCAGACTGCAGGAAGAGAAAGGATGGTCTCATGCTTAAGGCCGTGGCATGCTTCCCTGGAGAATGGGATTCTAGCCCTGCCTCTGCCACAGAATTCCCATGTGATTCTGGGCAAGTCACTCAAACCACACTTTTCACAGATGGTCATGAATTGTGTGCTCCTTATTTTCTGCATGCCAGACGTGAGGTCCTGTGGTCTGCTCTGCAGATGTGCTGAGCATTCACAGCTGAACTGAAGTCAGTGGGAGTGCTTTGGACATATAAAGTGCTGCATAATAGTGACTACTCTGAAAAAAGAAGGTCCTAAGCATCTCAAATTGGGCACTCAAAATTAGTGGATATCTTTGACTTTAAGCTCTCTGTGCTGGTTCCCCATCTTAAAATGGGGATAATAATACCCCTCACTTCACAGGAGAGTTGTGAAAATAAATTCATTCATTTTTATGAAGCACTCACATAGTATAGTGATGAGCGCAATAGAAAAACCCATGAGGAAATTAATAATTCTGTCTTCAGAGCAGGGTGTGAGCAATGTTCAGTAAATAAGGCCTGGCGCCACACATTGAACAATGAGGAGAAAAGAAAATATTGAATAACTACTCATTAAGTGAGCATCTCCATTTTGTGCACTGACTAAAGCAGGGGTCCTGTGGAAAAAATAGTAAGTGATCATGTAATTGAAGACTGTATTACAATGCATATGCACATGAGGGCCAAATTAGGTTGCTCAGCAACCTTAATCCTGGCATTTCCCAACATCTAAGTGATTGACTTTGCAATTTAATATTTTCTAGCATAGCTTTTGTGTGTGTAATAGATGTATAGATTAATTCTAGGATAGAACTGCAAGGGCCTGATTTGTGGGAGCAATCGGGGAGTTAGATACCAGTTACTAAAGCTACAATTTCAGAGTAGCAGCTGTGTTAGTCTGTATTCGCAAAAAGAAAAGGAGTACTTGTGGCACCTTAGAGACTAACAAATTTATTTGAGCATAAGCTTTCGTGAGCTACAGCTCACTTCATCGGATGCATTCAGTGGAAAATACAGTGGGGAGATTTCTATACACACACAGAGAACATGAAACAATGGGTTTTATCATACACACTGTAAGGAGAGTGATCACTTAAGATGAGCTATTACCAGCAGAAGAGCGGGGCGGGGGGGGGGAACCTTTTGTAGTGATAATCAAGATGGGCCATTTCCAGCAGTTGACAAGAATGTCTGAGGAACAGTGTGGGATGTGGGAGGGGGGAGAATAAACATGGGGAAATAGTTTTACTTTGTGTAATGACCCATCCACTCCCAGTCTCTATTCAAGCCTAAGTTAATTGTATCCAGTTTGCAAATTAATTCCAATTCAGCAGTCTCTCACTGGAGTCTATTTTTGAAGGTTTTTTGTTGAAGTATTGCCACTTTTAGGTCTGTAATTGAGTGACCAGAGCGATTGAAGTGTTCTCCAACTGGTTTTTGAATGTTATAATTCTTGACGTCTGATTTGTGTCCATTCATTCTTTTACGTAGAGACTGGCCAGTTTGGCCAATGTACATGGCAGAAGGGCATTGCTGGCACATGATGGCATATATCACATTGGTAGATGCGCAGGTGAACGAGCCTCTGATGGTGTGGTTGATGTGATTAGGCCCTATGATAGTGTCCCCTGAATAGATATGTGGACACAATTGGCAACGGGCTTTGTTGCAAGGATAGGTTCCTGGGTTAGTGGTTCTGTTGTGTGGTGTGTGGTTGCTGGTGAGTATTTGCTTCAGGTTGGGGGGCTGTCTGTAAGGAAGGACTGGCCTATCTGCTAAGATCTGTGAGAGTGATGGGTTGTCCTTCAGGATAGGTTGTAGATCCTTGATGATGCGTTGGAGACGTTTTAACTGGGGGCTGAAGGTGATGGCTAGTGGCGTTCTGTTATTTCTTTGTTGGGCCTGTCCTGCAGTAGGTGACTTCTGGGTACTCTTCTGGCTCTGTCAATCTGTTTCTTCACTTCAGCAGGTGGGTATTGTAGCTGTAAGAATGCTTGATCCCACTGAGGGTTACCAAAAGAAACTACAGCATTTGCTCAAGAAACTCCCTGAAAAAGCACAAGAACAAATCCGTACAGACACACCCCTGGAACCCCGACCTGGGGTATTCTATCTGCTACCGAAGGTCCATAAACCTGGAAATCCTGGACGCCCCATCATCTCAGACATTGGCACCCTGACAGCAGGATTGTCTGGCTATGTAGACTCCCTCCTCAGGCCCTACGCTACCAGCACTCCCAGCTATCTTCGAGACACCATCGACTTCCTGAGGAAACTACAATCTATCGGTGATCTTCCTGAAAACACCATCCTGGCCACTATGGATGTAGAAGCCCTCTACACCAACATTCCACACAAAGATGGACTACAAGCCGTCAGGAACAATATCCCTGATAATGTTACAGCAAACCTGGTGGCTGAACTTTGTGACTTTGTCCTCACCCATAACTATTTCACATTTGGGGACAATGTATACCTTCAAATCAGCAACACTGCTATGGGTACCCGTATGGCCCCATAGTGTGCCAACATTTTTATGGCTGACTTAGAACAACACTTCCTCAGCTCTCGTCCCCTAATGCCACTACTCTACATGCGATACATTGATGACATCTTCATCATCTGGACCCATGGAAAAGAAGCCCTTGAGGAATTCCACCATGATTTCAACAATTTCCATCCCACCATCAACCTCAGCCTGGACCAGTCCACACAAGAGATTCACTTCCTGGACACTACGGTGCTAATAAACGATGGTCACATAAACACCACCCTATACTGGAAACCTACTGACCGCTATTCCTACGTACATGCCTCCAGCTTTCATCCAGACCACATCACACAATCCATTGTCTACAGCCAAGCTCCACAATACAACCGTATTTGCTCCAACCACTCAGACAGAGACAAACACCTACAAGATGTCTATCAAGCATTCTTACAACTACAATACCCACCTGCTGAAGTGAAGAAACAGATTGACAGAGCCAGAAGAGCACTCAGAAGTCACCTACTACAGGACAGGCCCAACAAAGAAAAGAACAGAACGCCACTAGCCATCACCTTCAGCCCCCAACTAAAACCTCTCCAACGCATCATCAAGGATCTACAACCTATCCTGAAGGACGACCCTCACTCTCACAGATCTTGGCAGACAGGCCAGTCCTTGCTTACAGACAGCCCCCCAGCCTGAAGCAAATACTCACCAGCAACCACGCACCACACTACAGAACCACTAACCCAGGAACCTATCCTTGCAACAAAGCCCGTTGCCAATTGTGTCCACATATCTATTCAGGGGACACCATCATAGGGCATAATCACATCAGCCACACCATCAGAGGCTCGTTCACCTGCACATCTACCAATGTGATATACGCCATCATGTGCCAGCAATGCCCTTCTGCCATGTACATTGGTCAAACTGGCCAGTCTCTACGTAAAAGAATAAATGGACACAAATCAGACGTCAAGAATTATAACATTCAAAAACCAGTTGGAGAACACTTCAATCTCTCTGGTCACTCGATTACAGACCTAAAAGTGGCAATACTTCAAAAAAAACCCTTCAAAAATAGACTCCAGTGAGAGACTGCTGAATTGGAATTAATTTGCAAACTGGATACAATTAATTTAGGCTTGAATAGAGACTGGGAGTGGATGGGTCATTACACAAAGTAAAACTATTTCCCTATGTTTATCCCTCCCCCACGCCCCACTGTTCCTCAGATGTTCTTGTCAACTGCTGGAAATGGCCCACCTTATTATTACTACAAAAAGTTTTTTTCCCTCCCCGCTCTCCTGCTGGTAATAGCTCACCTTAAGTGATCACTCTGGTTACCGTGTGTATGGTAACACCCATTGTTTCGTGTTCTCTCTCTATATAAATCTCCCCACTGTATTTTCTACTGAATGCATCCGATGGAGTGAGATGTAGCTCACGAAAGCTTATGCTCAAACAAATTTGTTAGTCTCTAAGGTGCCACAAGTGCTCCTTTTCTTTTAACAGCTACAATGTTGCCCAGAAATTCATCAAGCCTGAGAAAAACTGCTCCTGAAATTATCTGAGGACACAAAATGGGAGGCTGGTTTTAAAAACACAGCCCTAAGATCTATGCATGTATCCAACTTATAACAATGCCGAGAGAAATGTGCTGAGACACTTAAGGCAGATTAAATTTGCTAACTGGTTGAATCTGAGGTGGCACCATAACAGAGAGCCAATGAGATCATGAGTTCTATATTCCTCAGGCTGTTGAGGAGGGAATGTTTTTATTGCACAGTAAGCCAAATTCTCCACTGAGTTATACTATATATATAGACTAACTTCATTAGTATCACCAGTTTTCCATTCATTTAACTAAGAGCAGAATTTTCCCCAATGAGTATTACGGAGTGTGTTTTCTTTTTGTCAAGGGGCAGAGTTTTGGAATGAAACCCTCTCCTATAGTTTTGTCTAAAGTAAAACTGATAAGTTTATGCTGGCAGATTATTAAAGGAAAACAATTTGTTTTACTTAGAAATCCTGTACAAGGAAAAGGGCTGAAACAAAAAGGAGAGAAAGGCTGAGTTCAGGATACTCCTCAATCAAATAAGTTGTGACTGAGAGTTTGCTTTTAATTAAACTAGTAAGAACCCTGCAAAAAGCAGTTCACAAAGGGATTAAGGCTATGCCAGATGGAAAACGAAAGGGAAAATATATTGGGCCATCTTGTATTTATTGATTTATAGACAGGGAATGTGGACTGACTTAGGCCACTACCATGAGTCCATTATACCCAGGAGGCAATATGGTCTACTGGATAAACTACTAGACAGGGCCTCTGCAGATCTGGGTACTTTGCCCAGCTCTGCCTCTGGGCAAGTCATTTGCCTCTCTGTGTGTTTCTGTTTCCCCCCTCTCCTATTTAGATTGCAAGCTCTTTGGAACAGGGACTGTGCAGTGCCTAACACCATGGGATCTCAGTCATGTTCAGGGCGTCGAAGTGCTACTGAAATATAAATAATAATTTCCTGAGGACCAAGCATCCTATTTCTGCTGCCACTGAAGTCAACAGCAAAACTTGCCGGAAGAGGTTCCAATGACAGGAACAGGAGACCTTCAAAGAATCCAGAGATCTAACAGAGCGAGTGAAGACAAGTAGCTACTACCAATCTTAGGACACAGTCCCACAGAGTTTACTTTCATGATCCAGAGCTGAGATCTAATCCATGCTGGGTTTTTATTTGCACAAAGCTAAAGGATCTCAGTTTACGGGGGCAACTCAGGCACTGTAACTTTTACGAAGTTTGGTATGATGCTTTAATGTAATTGAGAAGTGCAGGTGGTGGTGCTCTGTATATGCTGCTAACTCAGAAGTAGAGAGTAAGCAAAAGAAACAAAAACTGAATAAGAAAAGGAGTACTTGTGGCACCTTAGAGACTAACAAATTTATTAGAGCATAAGCTTTCGTGAGCTACAGCTCACTTCATCGGATGCATTTGGTGGAAAAAACAGAGTAGAGATTTATATACACACACACAGAGAACATGAAACAATGGGTTTATCATACACACTGTAAGGAGAGTGATCACTTAAGATAAGCCATCACCAACAGCAGGGGGGGGAAGGAGGAAAACCTTTCATGGTGACAAGCAGGTAGGCTAATTCCAGCAGTTAACAAGAATATCAGAGGAACAGTGGGGGGTGGGGTGGGAGGGAGAAATACCATGGGGAAATAGTTTTACTTTGTGTAATGACTCATCCATTCCCAGTCTCTATTCAAGCCTAAGTTAATTGTATCCAGTTTGCAAATTAATTCCAATTCAGCAGTCTCTCGTTGGAGTCTGTTTTTGAAGCTTTTTTGTTGAAGTATAGCCACTCTTAGGTCTGTGATCGAGTGACCAGAGAGATTGAAGTGTTCTCCAACTGGTTTTTGAATGTTATAATTCTTGACGTCTGATTTGTGTCCATTCATTCTTTTACGTAGAGACTGTCCAGTTTGGCCAATGTACATGGCAGAGGGGCATTGCTGGCACATGATGGCATATATCACATTGGTAGATGCGCAGGTGAAGGAGCCTCTGATAGTGTGGCTGATGTGATTAGGCCCTATGATGGTATCCCCTGAATAGATATGTGGACAGAGTTGGCAACGGGCTTTGTTGCAAGGATAGGTTCCTGGGTTAGTGGTTCTGTTGTGTGGTGTGTGGTTGCTGGTGAGTATTTGCTTCAGATTGGGGGGCTGTCTGTAAGCAAGGACTGGTCTATCTCCCAAGATCTGAGAGAGCGATGGCTCGTCCTTCAGGATAGGTTGTAGATCCTTGATGATGCGTTGGAGGGGTTTTAGTTGGGGGCTGAAGGTGATGGCTAGTGGCGTTCTGTTGTTTTCTTTGTTGGGCCTGTCCTGTAGTAGGTGACTTCTGGGTACTCTTCTGGCTCTGTCAATCTGTTTCTTCACTTCAGCAGGTGGGTACTGTAGTTGTAGGAATGCATGATAGAGATCTTGTAGGTGTTTGTCTCTGTCTGAGGGGTTGGAGCAAATGCGGTTATATCGTAGCGCTTGGCTGTAGACAATGGATCGAGTGGTATGATCTGGATGAAAGCTAGAGGCATGTAGGTAGGAATAGCGGTCAGTAGGTTTCCGATATAGGGTGGTGTTTATGTGACCATCGCTTATTAGCACCGTAGTGTCCAGGAAGTGGATCTCTTGTGTGGACTGGTCCAGGCTGAGGTTGATGGTGGGATGGAAATTGTTGAAATCATGGTGGAATTCCTCAAGAGCTTCTTTTCCATGGGTCCAGATGATGAAGATGTCATCAATGTAGCGCAAGTAGAGTAGGGGCATTAGGGAACGAGAGCTGAGGAAGCGTTGTTCTAAGTCAGCCATAAAAATGTTGGCATACTGTGGGGCCATGCGGGTACCCATCGCAGTGCCGCTGATTTGAAGGTATACATTGTCACCAAATGTGAAATAGTTATGGGTCAGGACAAAGTCACAAAGTTCTGCCACCAGGTTAGCCGTGACAGTATCGGGGATACTGTTCCTGACGGCTTGTAGTCCATCTTTGTGTGGAATATTGGTGTAGAGGGCTTCTACATCCATAGTGGCTAGGATGGTGTTTTTAGGAAGATCACCAATGGACTGTAGTTTCCTCAGGAAATCGGTGGTGTCTCGAAGATAGCTGGGAGTGCTGGTAACGAAGGGCCTGAGGAGGGAGTCTACATAGCCAGACAATCCTGCTGTCAGGGTACCAATGCCTGAGATGATGGGGCGTCCAGGATTTCCAGGTTTATGGATCTTGGGTAGCAGATAGAATACCCCAGGTCCTGGCTCCAGGGGTGTGTCTGTGCGGATTTGTTCTTGTGCTTTTTCAGGGAGTTTCTTGAGCAAATGCTGTAGTTTCTTTTGGTAACTCTCACTGGGATCAGAGGGTAATGGCTTGTAGAAAGTGGTGTTGGAGAGCTGCCTAGTAGCCTCTTGTTCATACTCTGACCTATTCATGATGACGACAGCACCTCCTTTGTCAGCCTTTTTGATTATGATGTCAGAGTTGTTTCTGAGGCTGTGGATGGCACTGTGTTCTGCATGGCTGAGGTTATGGGGTAAGCGATGCTGCTTTTCCACAATTTCAGCTCGTGCACGTCGGCGGAAGCAGTCTATGTAGAAATCCAGGCTGCTGTTTCGACCTTCAGGAGGAGTCCACCTAGAATCCTTCTTTTTGTAGTGTTGGCAGGAAGGTCTCTGTGGGTTAATATGTTGGTCAGAGGTGTGTTGGAAATATTCCTTGAGTCTGAGACGTCGAAAATAGGATTCTAGGTCACCACAGAACTGTATCATGTTCGTGGGGGTGGAGGGGCAAAAGGAGAGGCCCCGAGATAGGACAGATTCTTCCGCTGGGCTAAGAGTATAGTTGGATAGATTAACAATATTGCTGGGTGGGTTACGGGAACCATTGTTGTGGCCCCTTGTGGCATATAGTAGTTTAGATAGCTTAGTGTCCTTTTTCTTTTGTAGAGAATCAAAGTGTGTTTTGTAAATGGCTGGACACTTCCTGGACACTACGGTGCTAATAAGCGATGGTCACATAAACACCACCCTATATCGGAAACCTACTGACCGCTATTCCTACCTACATGCCTCTAGCTTTCATCCAGATCATACCACTCGATCCATTGTCTACAGCCAAGCGCTACGATATAACCGCATTTGCTCCAACCCCTCAGACAGAGACAAACACCTACAAGATCTCTATCATGCATTCCTACAACTACAGTACCCACCTGCTGAAGTGAAGAAACAGATTGACAGAGCCAGAAGAGTACCCAGAAGTCACCTACTACAGGACAGGCCCAACAAAGAAAACAACAGAACGCCACTAGCCATCACCTTCAGCCCCCAACTAAAACCCCTCCAACGCATCATCAAGGATCTACAACCTATCCTGAAGGACGAGCCATCGCTCTCTCAGATCTTGGGAGATAGACCAGTCCTTGCTTACAGACAGCCCCCCAATCTGAAGCAAATACTCACCAGCAACCACACACCACACAACAGAACCACTAACCCAGGAACCTATCCTTGCAACAAAGCCCGTTGCCAACTCTGTCCACATATCTATTCAGGGGATACCATCATAGGGCCTAATCACATCAGCCACACTATCAGAGGCTCCTTCACCTGCGCATCTACCAATGTGATATATGCCATCATGTGCCAGCAATGCCCCTCTGCCATGTACATTGGCCAAACTGGACAGTCTCTACGTAAAAGAATGAATGGACACAAATCAGACGTCAAGAATTATAACATTCAAAAACCAGTTGGAGAACACTTCAATCTCTCTGGTCACTCGATCACAGACCTAAGAGTGGCTATACTTCAACAAAAAAGCTTCAAAAACAGACTCCAACGAGAGACTGCTGAATTGGAATTAATTTGCAAACTGGATACAATTAACTTAGGCTTGAATAGAGACTGGGAATGGATGAGTCATTACACAAAGTAAAACTATTTCCCCATGGTATTTCTCCCTCCCACCCCACCCCCCACTGTTCCTCTGATATTCTTGTTAACTGCTGGAATTAGCCTACCTGCTTGTCACCATGAAAGGTTTTCCTCCTTCCCCCCCCTGCTGTTGGTGATGGCTTATCTTAAGTGATCACTCTCCTTACAGTGTGTATGATAAACCCATTGTTTCATGTTCTCTGTGTGTGTGTATATAAATCTCTACTCTGTTTTTTCCACCAAATGCATCCGATGAAGTGAGCTGTAGCTCACGAAAGCTTATGCTCTAATAAATTTGTTAGTCTCTAAGGTGCCACAAGTACTCCTTTTCTTTTTGAGAATACAGACTAACACGGCTGCTACTCTGAAACCTGTAAAAACTGAATATTACTAAATAGGACTATTTATTTTAAAAGAGATTATTTGTTAAAATGATAACTAAAATAGCATTCACTCAAGTTGGTTAGGTAGTTTTGGGAAGTCTCCAGGCAAATAAATCAGTGCAGCTGTGAAATGTGGAAGGACGTTATAGACCCATTCTCCTGCCCTGTGCTTAGGAGCAATCCAGCCCTCCAATTCAGTCCTTACTCATCCCCGCTCCATCTGTGATGAGCTCCTTGAAAGTGAAACCACTTCCTGTTCCCGTTTGGGGGAGTGCAGGATGTGTGCACCCCAGCACACTGGAGAACTCTGCTTTGCACAAGTTCCCTGTATGGCTGCACACCATACATGGGGCGTGGATGAATCTTCCTTATCTCACCCCCTCAGTGAATAAGATCATTGGCTCAAGTGTGGCAATGAATGGGGATGGGGGTAAGATGGTTATTTTCCCAGAACATTTAGTCAGCTCCTGTAGTAACTTAGATCATGTAATTTGGAAGTAGGTGCACATGTTGCAGGAGGGAAGAGTCTGAAGGAGTCACCTAGAAGTTAGTCTGTGTGCACATGGCTTGAATGCAAGAAGCAGTTGCAGTATGTCTGTAAATAGTTCTCTTAATAAACAGCTAATTTGATTTTACAAGCATGGAGTCCTTTCACGTTATTATCCAACACCTGGTACATGAATCAGCACCCACCCCAGCTAATCAAACTCTGGATTTGGGCCCAGTTTACCTCATACTACTGGCATCTGTGCAGTTGACATAGGGTCAGAAGCACTCTTCTCCCAATCAAAGTTCATCTTTTAAGACAGTTGCATTTATTATTTATGCCTAATGCCAACCCCATCTCTGTTGGGAACTAACCAGAAAGTAGCCTACAACTTCTACCTTTTTACAATAGGGCTCATTTTTAAAGTTGGAAGTCAGGAGAAATAGAACTGCCCTTGCACTAAAATTTCTTAGAAGTAATTTTCACAGGCTATGCTGTAATTATATAATGTTTGGAGGGATCTTCATATTTCGTTTGGGGCAGATGTTTTGGCTGATGTGTTCTTCTGCTGTGGAAAGGTTTAACATCCATTGGTTTAGCTGCAGATCAACACTGCCATCTGGTGGTCATTCAGATTTGTCTCGACTTTTGTTTTATTCAAAGATTTCCATATTTTTTCTCTCAAACCACTAACTGCAATAGCTGAAGTGTCATTTTTAAAAAAAATCTAATGCAATCTTGTAAATACTTGAGTTCAGAATTACCTGAAAGTTACACTAAGTGGTAATAAAAATGCAATGAATTACTTTTTCTTGAAATGATACTATTAAGTGTGGCAGATCCTTGAAAAATCTTTTAATTTCACCAAGGGAGGGTTCACAGAGTGATAAATACTGTGTGCTAGAATAATGTCTGTGGTGAACTATTCTGAGCCACACTTTTTTTCTTTTATTGGATTCCACTCTGTTAAGGCAATTTCATAGTAAAAATGGGATTAGGCATACAATTGTCCACGTTTAACGGGCCCAATGAGGCCTCACCATGATGGTAGAAGGTTCCTTATTCATGCTTTATGTACTCTTGACTCTTAAGGATCCCCAAGTGCTTTATGAACTATATGTGCATTAGAGTTGGAAGAGCACTTGAGAAAGAAAAGCCTTTAAACAATTAGCTCAATAATGTCATTATTCAACAAGTTTCAGAGTAGCAGCCCCGATGAAGTGAGCTGTAGCTCACGAAAGCTTATGCTCTAATAAATTTGTTAGTCTCTAAGGTGCCACAAGTACTCCTTTTCATTATTCAACAAGTAGCATTCAGACAGCTTGCAACAGAGTTCAGGGCCACTATGAGGGCCTTAAGATATGAGGAGTTATTGATTCCACCCTAACTTTCCTTTACCCAGGTGTTTGGGGAAGGTCTATAGAAAGGTACTAAAGTAATACCTGCGGGAAAGCAGGGTTCCACACCGACGTACTGAGTAAACCACAAACTAGGGAATCTTTATATCATGTTTGTTTTGCTTATGGTAATGTGTTTTTTGATTTGTGGTGATAAAGATTTGCCCCGACTCAGCACTACTGTTGGATTTGTGCTGAGTCTTTCCACAGCTATGGAACTGGTCAAATATTGCAAACAAAAAAAAGTTTTTCAAATACATTATTTGATGTCTCATTTATCTAGAGGAAATTGCTTACTCTTAATAGCCCAGATGTTGTCCTACAAGGGAGAGTTGTACTATAAACTGCCAACACATTCTCTCCTCTCGTGTCATAGATATATCGAAAATACTGGCATCTTGAGCATTAGTACTGGCACATGGGTGTTCCACATCAGTGTGTCTTTCCGTGCAGCACAGTTGCTGCAAGGCGATATTTTTGGAAATAATGCTGTAACTGCTACCCTTGCACTGTGTAAGGTCATACACAGAAACAGTGTATGTTTTTTATGTTGAGTTCTTCACTCAAGTAAGCCCCAGAAGTCAAAGCAAAAACTTAGATAAATCTTCTTTTTTTCCTGCTTTCTGGTCAAAATAATATGTATCCATTGCACTTTACATGGCTTCAACCCAAACCATAACTGTTCAGGCTTGCTCTAATCTTGATGCAGGTTCACAAAATGTAATGCATGAATTTCAGCGAGCCCTTGGGAGTACCTGAACCAAGCTTTAACTATTGCATGTTTCCAAGCTTACGTACACACACACACACCCTCTTGTGGGCGGTATGATGGCCCTGCCATGAAAACTTTCTCACTAAACTCAAATTAAAAAAAATCCCAATACTATATAAAAATCAAGTTACAAGCACATCTTAGAGATTTTGGCAGTGGCCTTTCCCCACCTGCCACAGATGTTAATCTAAAATAACTTTCTATCTTATTTGTTGGGCTTTTTTGGGAACCTCACCACAGTCTCTGAGCATCAGTTTGAAAGTGGCAGATTCATATATACTTCTTCAGAGAAAGAAAAAGTGGGATACACTTTTTGGGCTAAGTTGTCATAGAAGCTGTGTCTCCGACTCAGAGTTTTGGGTCCATAAAGCTAGGCATAAATGGAATGTCTATCCACTGTGTATTTTCAGAAATGAGACCTGGTTGTCACTTTTCAAAGTTTTGGTTAGTTTTATACCCATAAAAGCCCTAGTGTGGAAGTGGTTATACGAGTATGAAGGTGCTTTAAACTGGTAGTTATTTCCCTTCCTGTATGAGAATAGCTATACTGCTATAAAAGAACCTTTATATTGATATAACTGTGCCCACTCTACAGGGGATGCTCTACTTTAATTATACAAGTATGGTAAAGTGGAATAACTTTCTAGTATAGATAAAGCCTCCGATGCAAATTGGTTGTGCTCAGACCAAAATTGAACCTGCCAGGAGTGGCATATATGGGACATGCCCAAAATTTGCCATAGAACTTTTGAATGTCTGCACCCAAAAGAAAGTCAGAGAGGACACACAAAGCTACAGCATCTCTAGCATCCTCCCTTAGGGAAGTGGCCTTGAGGTTAATCTGCAAATCCACAGATTATCCACTTCAAATCCATGGATATCTGCATCTGTGATAGGATATCTGTGGACCGTTTTTGTGGAGAGTGGATCGGATGCAGATACAACTGCGCAGGGCTCTACTCACCGGTGGTGCCTGGCCTGTGACATCTGGCTCGGGCAGCCCGGGGGGCGCAGTGCGCTCTGTGCCGGCAGCCAGCAGTCAGCGGCTGGGGCTGGGTGGCAGGTTGGAATCAGGGCTGTCCAGCACCCGCTTGCCATGCCTCTTCCTGTCCAACAACTCAGGCTCCTCAGGAAGTGCCAGTGTACCCACCATGGCCCAGCCCAGCAGCCCTGGCTGCACTCCCAGTCCTGGGCCCGGCCCGCCGACTCCTGGGCAGCAGGATCTGCTTCCTGCCCCAGGGATTGGAGTGGGCAGAACAATGGCACCCTACCCCTCCGCCCCACGGTGATGCAAGATGTACTGCTGCTTCCGCCGCCATGAGCCTCCGGGAACAGCACACAATGCAACACCCCTTTCCCCAAGTCCCCGCTCTGTACTGCCCCTTCTCCTCAAGACCCCACCCTCGCACTGCCTT
Source organism: Dermochelys coriacea (assembly GCF_009764565.3). Taxonomy (NCBI): domain Eukaryota; kingdom Metazoa; phylum Chordata; order Testudines; family Dermochelyidae; genus Dermochelys; species Dermochelys coriacea. Next base: position 129,071,602 of record NC_050070.1, read on the forward strand.
TTCCCTACAAGACTCTGTCCCCCCATTTGCTCCCCCCTACCCCATCACTAGCCCTTGTGTGACAGCTTGCTGCTGTGGGTGCGGATGCAGATACAGGTAAAAGATGGCTAGCGGATTGCAGGTTGAATCATCTGTTGATACTGGTGGATGTGGATCCACATTTTTGTATCTGCGCAGGGTTCTACCTGAGATAACTGCTGCACTTCATTGACTCATCACATGACCATGTTATAAAGAGCAGAAGGAAGCACTCAGGCACTCACTGTCATTTCCCAAGGCGGTGGCAAGGTGGCCATGAGGGACACTCTTTGTGGTTGGAGTTGCTGAAGACTAGGATCTGAGCAAAGAACTATTGGTTGTGAGGCCCTGGTGGCAAAATTTTTGCCCTTGGCCATTGCAAGGCAGGCAGGAATTAGTCCTCATTTTCAGTTTCCCCCTAATTCCTTTTAAATTGATGTAGTAAGTTACCCATCTGCAGCCTTTTGCCTCTGTGCACTGGATTGTAGCTATAAAGTCAGTTTGGAAAATGTATCCCATTAAATAGTCTTGTCCACACAGTGGAGGAGCAGATCGGTGGGGGGCATCTTGTAGCCCTGGTCTACACTACGGGGTTAGGTCGAATTTAGCCACATGAGGTTGATTTTAAAATGGATGCGTCTACACAACTAACCCCGTTCCGTTGACTTAAAAATCAACTTCTGTACTCCTCCCTGGCGAGGGGAGTAGCACTAAATATTGACCTTGCTGGGTAGAATTTGGGGTAGTGCAGACGCAATTCAACGGTATTGGCCTCCAGGAGCTATCCTAGAGTGCTCCAATGTGATCACTCTGGACAGCACTTTGAACTCCGATGCACTAGCCAGGTACACAGGAAAAGCCCCAGGAACTTTTAAATTTTATTTCCTGTTTGGTCAGCGTGGCGAACTCAGCAGCACAGGTGACCATGCAGTCCCCCCAGAATTGCGAATGAGCTCCAGCATGGACCGAAAGGGAGACACTGGATCTGATTGCTGTATGGGGAGAAGCATCTGTGCCGGCAGAACTCTGAGCAAAAAGAAGAAATGCAAATATATTTGCCAAAATCTCACAGGGCATGTTGGAGAGAGGCTACAACAGGGACACACAGCAGTGCCACGTGAAAGTTAAGGAGCGGAGGCAAGCCTACCAAAAGACAAAGCAGGCGAACGGTTGCTCCAGGTCAAACTCCCATACATGCCGCTTCTATAATCAGCTGCATGGCATTCTAGGGGGGGACCCTACCACTACCCCACCACTGTCCGTGTACACCTCCCAGGGGGGAGTCTCATGCAACAGGGAGGAGGATTTTGTGGATGAGGAAGAGGAGAAGGAGAAGGAGGAGGAGGATGTGCAGCAGGCAAGCAGTGAATCCATTCTCCCCAGCAGCCAGGATCTTTTCATCACCCTGGACCCAATACCCTCTGAAGGCGGGATCCCCGACCCTGAAGCCGGAGAAGGCAGCTCTGGTGAGTGCACATTGTAAACTACAGTACAGAGTTTAAAAGCAATAGTGTTTAATGTTTGATTTGACCTGAAGAATTGGGATGCATTCGCTACTGGAAAAGTCTGTTCACGTGTCTGGGGATGGAGCGAGAATCCTCCAGGGACATCTCCATGAAGCTCTCCTGGAAGTACTCTGAAAGCCTTTGCAGAAGATTTCTGGGGAGGGCTGCCTTATTTCATCCTCCACGGTAGGACACTTTACTACGGCAAGCCAGTAGCAAGTATTCTGGAATCATTGTAGCACAAAGCATGGCAGCGAATGGTCCTGGGTTTTGGTCGCATTCAAGCAACATTTAGTCTATATTTTTCTGTGTTAGCCTCAGGAGAGTGATATCATTCATGGTCACCTGGTTGAAATAGGGGAATCTTTGTAAGGGAACAGTAGATTCATAGATACTAAGGTCAGAAGGGACCATTCTGATCATCTAGTCCGACCTCCTGCACAGCGCAGGCTACAGAATCTCACTCATCCACTCCTATGAAAAACCTCACCCATGTCTGAGCTATTGAAGTCCTTAAATCATGGTTTAAAGACTTCAAGGAGCAGAGAAGCCTCCCTCAAGTCAACCATGCCCCATGCTACAGAGGAAGGCGAAAAACCTCCAGGGCCTCTCCAATCTGCCCTGGAGGAAAATTCCTTCCCGACCCCAAATATTGCAATCAGCTAAACCCTGAGCATATGGGCAAGATTCACCAGCCAGATACTACAGAAAATTCTTTCCTGGGTAACTCAGATCCCATCCATCTAATATCCCATCTCAGGGGATTTGGCCTATTTACCCTGAATATTTAAAGATCAATTACTTACCAAAATCCCATTATCCCATCATACCATCTCCTCCATAAACTTATCAAGTAGAATCTTAAAACCAGATAGATCTTTTGCCCCCACTGCTTCCCTTGGAAGGCTATTCCAAAACTTCACTCCTCTGATGGTTAAAAACCTTCATCTGATTTCAAGTCTAAACTTCCTGGTGGCCAGTTTATACCCATTTGTTCTTGTGTCCACATTGGTGCTGAGCTGAAATAATTCCTCTCCCTCTCCTGTATTTATCCCTCTGATATATTTAAAAGGAATAAATATTTATTTATTTATATTTAATGTAAAAGGACCCCGTTCATGCTGGGTTGTTTGCGCTTGGCTAAAAGGGATCATCCCAGAGAATAGCCATGTGGTGAGGTGCGGGGGGGCGGAGGTGTGTGCTGCACATCCACCCGAAAACCACAGCCCCTCCTTTTAAATGTGAAACCCAACCCATTGCTTGCTATGGGAAAGGATGGCGCTGCAGTTTGAAACCATTCCCACATGTTATGTGTTAGAAGCCAACCCCTGTGCCTTACCATGGCTGCCTGGAAACCAAATTCTGTTGCCCAGCCGTGTATGATGTGTCACCATACTGTCAGGTGCTCAATATAAAAGGCAAAATGCGACCTTGTACCTAAAGCACATGTGCTGTCTGCTGTGAATTGCTTGATTCACTGTGAAAGAGTCTCTCTTTTGTTCTCAGAAATGTATCTTAAATTTTACTCTCCCTTTTTATCTTCGTCCCAGGTGCAAATGTTTCTACACTCCTCCTATCATCTCTGTCCCTGAGGTTATTGCAGATTAGAAGGTGAAAAAACCCGCACTCACGATGATATGTTTTCCGAGCTCATGCAGTCCTCCTGCACTGACAGGGCATAGCTTAATGCCTGGAGTCATTCAGTGTTAGAGGCCAGGAAAGCATTAAGTGCATGCAAAGAGTGGAGGCAGGAGTGCGAAGAGCGGAAGCTAATAGGGGAGCAAACGGACATGATGAAACATCTGGTGGAGCTACAGGAAAGCCAACAGGAGCACAGACCCCTGCTGCATCCATTGTATAATTGCCTAACCTCCTCCCCAAGTTCCATATCCTCCTCACTCAGACCCCCAAGAACACGGGAGGGGGGTGAGGGGGAGGCTCCAGGCACCCAGCCACTGCACTCCAGAGGATGGCTCAAGCAACAGAAGGCTGTCATTCAAACAGTTTGATTTGTAGTGTGGCTATAAAAAGCAATGTGGCCTTGTCCTTCACACCCCACCTGGGCTACTTTGTCAGTTCTCACTTTTTTTTTTTTTAATTAAGAAAGAAAGAAAGAAAGAAAGAATGCTCGGTTTCAAAACAATAGTTACTTTATTTCAAAGGGGGCAGGGAAGGTGGTTTGGTTACAGGGAATTAAAATCAACCCAGGGGGGTGGGTTTGCATCAAGGAGAAACACACACACACACACGGTCACACTGTAGCCTGGCCAGTAATGAAACTGGTCTTCAAAGCCTCTCTGATGCACAGTGTCTACAGACACATAGGGGTATCTGTTTTAGGTGAGGCCCTCTGGCCTGTAATGGAGCAATACCATTAGGAATGAGGTTTGAGGTACTGCAAGGGTTTCCAAACTGTGGATTGTGACCCTAAGTGGAGTCGCTTATCAACAGATAGGGTTGCAGCAATCCCGTGTGTGCAGAGGATGCCATTTTACAAAATGGCACCCTCCGCACAGCATGACCACACCCACTGTACATGTGAGGTCACGCCGTGGGGAGGATGCTGTTTTGCTCTACAAAATGACTCCTATGTGGCATGACCTCGCACACACTGTATGTGTCTGAGGGTCATGCTGTGCCATTGAAAGCAAAATGGCATCCTTCATGCAGTTGGTGCAGTGTGTGTGAAGTCACGCTGCAGGGAGCATGCCATTTTTAAATGGCATCCTTCAGGTTATCTGGGGGTGCGGAAAGCCATACAGCTGAAAATGGGGTCATGCAGGGAAAAAGAGAAAGCTGAAAGATTCTTTAGCATAGCAAATACAATTTTTCAAGATCACCAGGTTGTGAAGGAGTTTTCCAATAGTGATGGATGAGCTGCAAAAAAAACAGCAGAATCTATAGGACTTAAGATCAATGGTGATAAGCCCAAAGTTATACATGCCTCCTATAAAATGGAAATGAATGACCTGCTGGTGCTGCATATAGATGGAAATGACATTGAATGGTTGACTAGTTTTATCTGTTTGGGTAGCTGGCTGTCAGCAGAAGGTTCTATTTCTGAAGAAGTCACACATCGGATCGGTCTTGTGTCAATGACATTTCAACATTGTCAAATGTCTCTGTTTGGGCAGTGGGCTGTCTTGCGACATTTAAGATTTGAGTGTTCAGCATGGCAATGATGACAACCCAATTGTATGGAGCAGAAATATGGCTCTTAAAAACAGCTGAGGAGAGGAAATTAAACCGTTTTCAGTGTCAAAAGTTACAGAGTATTCTTAACATCCATTGGTTTGATTTTGTCACAGAACAGGAGATATTTAGAGAACCTTGGCAATTTGAAGTGTTGGAGCAGTTGAGAACAAATTGACTGTAATGATTGAGTCATGTCCAGAGTGCAGAAGAAAGTGGGCTTTTACAGAAGGTTGATAGATCTGAGACTGAAGGAAGTTGGAGAGAGGTTGGAACATGCAGTTTTGACAAATTTAAGAAGCCTAAATCCTCCCATACTAGTTCTTGCCGAATGGACCTGTTCAAGATGGAAGTGCATTCTACACCATGACTACATCATGGGCATGTGAATATGCTGCTACTGCTGCTTCCCTGACTGATGTTGCAGCTTGTTGCTCATGAGAGTTTTCCCAGACAATGGAGACAGGACTGTGCAAGCCTTCAGTGAGGCACCAGCAGGTGCCTGTATGATTGCAGGACCATGTATTAATTAGTATGTGCCCCTGATACATGTAGAAACAGCGCCAAAGAACAGTTGCCCCTCCCCCCTTCCATATGAGGACACTTTTAACATGTCATAGAACATGGAATAAGATGTCCTCAAGCATATAGTATCCTGCTACAGCAACTCCACCCCTACTGACTTTCTATCCTCTCCTGCCTGCTCAGTTCTGAGTTTTGTTTTAATCATTGGCCCCTCTCATTCTTAGCCTCTTCCTGTCTCTTAATACTCATGCTTGCAGCCATACAAACCAAGTACTTTTGTATATTTATGAAGGGAGTGGCAGCACTTTTGGAGCCAATTCCCATAATGGTGGGCAAATACATGTAATCACAAAGACACAGGAATACACATTTGCCTGACTAAAATCCTTCTCCCCAAACTAGAGCTGAGCAAGCAGTAGAAAAATGTTCTATGACAGTTTGTATTTGACCATGTTCATTACCTTCTCCTTTCTGCTTGCTATGAAAGAGTTGATCTTTACTAACACAAATCCGCCCAAAAAAGAGATTTTATCTCCTGTTATTGATAGTTCAAAAATAAATTTTACGTTTTGAAAAGGGAATTTTGTATATTTAACTTAATATTCAAAAGCTAACATTTCAGCTGTATTGACTAATGAAACAATAAAGGAATAGAAACAATCTCATGTGATCTCTATTACTAATCAACACACCACAAATTTAAAGGGTGAATATTTACAATTAATTTGTACGAGAGCTTTGCATACAGGAGAAAACACTTTGCAAAGGTTTGGAGATAATTTTCAACAATGAATATACCCGAGAATTTCACAGCATGCTACACACATGGAGAGATGATAGCCATGTGATAAATTGCAGATCCGCATAATAAATCCCATTTTTCATGCACCTCTCACCACTTGCTCTCTGCTCATTAATCTCTCCTGCATTTTGGAACAGCTTCCAACAGTTGCCATTAAAAATAAAAATAAAATAAAAATAATAATAATAAAAAATCAAAACTGCCATCAAAGCATTTTCTTCCCCCTCTCCCCCCAAACAGAATTTCTTCCTAAAATTACCCTGGCCTGAGGCCCACGATGATTCACAATCCTGGACTAGTGACAAGTTTAAGATCTCATGAGCCAACAGGATTTTATACCACTACTGAAAGGTGTGATTCCCAGCTTTCCAATGGGCGATACAACATTTGATTCTAGCTCTGAAAAATCATGAGATGTTGGATCCTCACAATGGACTATTGGACCTTAACAATGGGAAAGCTATTTTAGATAATTTTTAGGTTTCTAAAATGCATTAGTTGTAATCTATTTATAATATTATGTTACTATATTATATATTTTATAGTTTTAATTTTCCATATCTGGCCCAGGCCTGTACAAATGGACTCCTGGGACCTGCTCCTGCACCATTGAAGTCTGTGGGAAATTTGTCATTGAATTCAGCAGATGGTGATGAAGGCTCTTGGTTTGCAGGAATAGAGATATGACATTAATATATTTTAGAGTTTTAAAAAGTTTTTATTTAATATAGTTTCTGTAGCATGCACGGGACACATGATGGTGAAGGATAAAGTTTTTTTTTTTTATTAGTCATCCCAAGCTAATGCTGATAAAGCCTTCACACAATACCATGCCATCATATATTCTTTGAATATACATTGAGCCCTTGGAAGAAGAGAGGTGGGAGAATACAAGAGGAGATCCTGAGCAGCTAAGAAACCAGAGGAAGGGGCAATGTAACAAATGGGGGCAGGGGAGCAATATTTGCATTGCAGTAGAACAGTAAAGTTGACTTAGAAAACCTTTAGTTATTGAGTACTGTTGTTGATGTAATCCAGTGTGATTTATTGGTCTATATCTTCATGTATTGTGATGAAGTAATCTCTTAGAACACGCCAGACGATGCACTTGAGGTAGTTAACTGCACTACCTTATGACTGATTTAGCCAATCACATTGAAGGTCTTTTAAAGCCCATTTTATAATGCTAATTAACTGCCTAAACGGAGAAGTTCCAAGCTGTGACTAATCAGCACAATTCACCACTCAGAACCTATACAACTCAGGGAGGTGAACTGTACTGCTTAGAGTCATTACCATTGCTCATCCAGATCTCTCAGTTTCTCCAGTTCATTTGCTTTAGACATATGCATATCATATGGCATCCACATTAATGCTCAGGGGCCAGATGCACCCAGGCTGTAGCAGGGAAATGTAGCTTACATCTTCCTGCACCCACTTCAGTCAAAGTGAATATCACGCCACCTAATAAAGTCTGAGTGTTCAGGCTCTACACAGGTGAAGTACACGAAGGCTGGGGCAGTCAAGCCCATCTCCCAATCCAGGGCCAGAGTGCAGGCCTCTTTTCTCACCAGGGTCTGCTATGCCATCCTATGGACTGGAGTGGAGGCCACAGCACCTCCATACTACTAGAGAACTGCGGTCACTGGAGATGTGTAAACATAGATCTGCAGCTCCTTCCCATAGCCTGCTCCTTTACCATCTCTAGTCTATTCCAAAGCGAGCTTCTGTGTTGCCCTGGCATAGGCTTGTGTGGAGATCAGTTCCATGGGATATGTTGACTTCACTCCTTATATACCCAGTCAGCTAGCCAGTCTCCCACACGGCCCCTACATTGGAGCTTAAATGGTGTAAAGGGCTTTTTATTGGCCCTCTGCACCAAGGATGAATCTCATCTAAAGTGTACAGGCCGGACAGTGGGCAGTGCATACAGTAGGAATGTGCTCACCGAACAGCAAGGACAAGAGTCACTTATTAAAATAGATTCTATGAAGAAAAGATTATTTTGATTGCTTTAAAATATTTAAAATTAAAATATTTAGTTTGAGGATTTAGTTTCTGTAGAGAAATTAGGTTTGGCTGACAGTTGCTGTTGCAGTTTGTGCCCTGTGCCCCCACACTTCTGTTTCCAATAAGTAATTGTGCAATGTGTACAAGGGGGCAAAGTTAAATTGCACAATCTTCATGTTGACATTTTCTGACTTTCTGATTGCACTTCTAATATATGTTGGGATTTTAAAAGGGACTGAAAAGAGTTAGGCAGTCTCATAGTCTTACAAATTCTTTTTCTTAGTGTGCAAGCACTTTGAAAAAAATGCTGTACTGCTATTTTTGTGATGGCCATTCTTTTTTGGGAGAGTTGTTGCAAGTAGACTGCCTCACTTTGCCACAAGAATTGACTTTAGTTAGTGGGAGTTGCTTTCTTAGCACCAGGCATTGGTGTTTTGGTTGATTTCAAGAAGAGGATTTTCCTGCATGTTGTTTGACCACTCCTGTTTGAGGACTAGTGTATATGCAGCTAACCTGAGTTCTCTAGGTCCCCAAGCTTCTACCTCTAGGCATGCACACTGCTGCCTCATCCTAGGTGCCCACCTAAGCCCCAGCGTGACCTATGAACACGAGAACTATAGACTGAGGAGTGCCTATCTTGCCTGGTCTGTAGGTGTGCTCTGAACACACCTAACAAATCAGATCCCATTCAAAATGCACCCATCCTCTTGCTGCCCTGGCCCAGGGACTCTGCTCCACCAGGCTAGGACTGCAGCCTCTCCTGCACCTTGTGCTTGGGTGTCTTGGGCCCCCTGACCACACAAGGAGGTCAGCACTGCCCTAATCCCCCCCTCCCAATTTCCCACAACTGTAGGTTAGGGTTAGGACAGTGCAGACCCCTGGCCAGGGACACAAGGAGGAGGATGAGCCACTGGCCACTGAGGAGGTTCCCCCTGCTGCTGAATATCTCCTGCTTAGGGATGGCCCCTAGCTGGTGAGTGAGTGCATGGGGCCTATGCCAGAGGAGTTGCAGAGGCCTTCTGCAGAGCCACAGGGCCAGCAACACTGAATCCCTGCAGGGGCCAGGTGCAGTGGAAGAGTTGCACTTGCTGACTGCTATCTGTGTGTGACTAGTGAAATCGATGTTTACCGACAACTAACAAGTTAAATCTAATCTTGACAAGCCTGTTTGCTGAACCATGTTGCCTCCATTCATGTGAATATATCCTGAGTCAAACAGCATTTGATCCGTAAGTTGGGTTTTTATTCTTTTGTTCTTGTTTGCTTTAACTTTGCACACTATAAAACTAAACATATTGGGTAAAATTTTAAAGACTCCTAGGTCCCATTTTCAAAAGTAACTTAGGTTCCTAAGTGCCAAAGAGGCAGATTTTCAAAAGGTATTTAGTAGCGATGTCAATTAATCGTAGTTAACTCATGCGATTAACTCAAAAAATTAATTGTGATTTAAAAAAAATAATCACATAATAGAATACAAATTGAAATTTATTAAATATTTTTGGATGTTTTTCTACATTTTTAATATTGATTTCAATTACAACACGAATACAAAGTGCACAGTGCTCACTTTATATTATTTTTGATTACAAATATATGCACTGTAAAAATGACAAAAGAAATAGTATCTTTCAATTCACCTCATACAAGTACTGAAGTGCAATCTCTTTATTGTGAAAGTGTAACTTAAAAAAAAATCTACATTTCTGTTACATAACTGCACTCAAAACCAAAACTTTAAAACTTTAGAGCCTACAAGTCCACTCAGACCTACTTCTTATTCTGACAATTGCTAAGACAAACAAGTTTGTTTACATTGATAGGACATACTGCTGCCTGCTTCTTATTTACAATATCACCTGAAAGTGCACTTTCATGATAAAGAGTTTGCTCTATAGTACTTGTATGAGGTGAATTAAAAAAAATACAATATTTTGTTTTTTACAGTGCAAATTTGTAATATATAAAGTGAGCAGAGTACACTTTGTATTCTGTGTTGTAATTGAAATTAATATATTTGAAAATGTAGTAAACATCCAAAATATTTAAAACAAATGGTATTCTATTGTTGTTTAACAGCGAGATCCAAGTGGGATTTTCAGAAGGGCCTAAGCATGTTAGGTGCCTAACAGCATCTTTAGGTGCCTAAATACCTTCCAAAATTTAGCCCCAGGTCACTTTTGAAAATGGGATTTATGCTCCTAAATAGAGCTGGTTGGAACGGAGTCTTTTCAGAGGCCATTCAGGGACTCTCCTCCTTATTTAGAGGGATGTCCTATCTCCAGCTGGGAGTTAGTTTACCATATCACCAGCAAGGGTTTGGGCCAGCGCTATTATCAAATTTCTATTCCCCATCAAGGTACTTATACACTATGATTAATTCAACCCTTTACCTTTTCTTTGTTATGCTAAACAGATTGAATTCCTTGAGTCTATCACTGGAAGGCATATTTTTCAATCTTTTAATCTTTCTTACGGCTCTTCTCTGAACGCACTTCAATTGATCAACAGATGGGAAATCTTCTTAACTAATCAAAAGCTCTCAAGGCACTTTACCACAATTTGTATCACATCCCATTGCCTCCTAACCCTTAACTGCCCACTTCATTTTACTTGTCTCCTACAGCATGTGTTAACCCCTTATGCTTAACAATCTAGACCTGAATTGCCTACTTCATTTTAAGTGATCTCTCACAATGTATCAAACCCTTATGTTTAAGTGTGTGTCTCAACTTGTATTTAGCTCAGACACTCTGGTTTCCTTCCCTAGACTGGAAGAAGAGCTCTATGAAGTGCAAAAGCTTGTACTTTCCACCAACAGAAGTTTGTCCAATAAAAGATTATTACCTCACTATGTTGTGTCTCATATACCATGGGACCAATATGGCTACAACAACACTAAAAACTACTTAGCAGCTTTGAAAAATACATATTCTGATGGTTCTGAAAGGACAAAAAAGAGGAGCCCCATCAAAATGTAGCAGCTGATAACTTATTGACTAACATGCAGTATGAAACATTCTAAATGCTTACCAAGGTCAGCAGAGCTTTTACAAGGCTTGTCTGTGCAACTCACAGATGGACATTTGTATCAAAACAGAGGTCGTGATCAGACAGAATGGCCAGTTTGCTGTGGGCTAGGGATTTAAGATGAGCCTTGCTCTTTGTTGAAAACATTCTTCAAGTTTCAGTTCTGCTAGAAGCATTGACAAGTGATGTTAAAATTCCAGTTAGGCCTAATTGGAACCAAATGAACTAATGATTTCCCCAACTTCAAACAGTTAGTTAGGTAGTTCCTTGAGGGAAACACTGGGAGGAGATGGGAACAGGGCCAAAAAAGGTCACAGTTGAAACTCTGTCAGTAAGAGAAAATAAGGGCTTCTTGATACAGAGAGAATGTCTCCATTTATATGCCTCAGACCAGTCCTGTTAGAAGAGGATCCTAGTATAAAGCATTTCTTTGAACCAAAAGCATGTCTCAATGCAACAAAGTGTAATAGTAATTGATACCTAATCTTGTAACGGCTCCTTAGATTACATGCCTATTAACTACAGGGTATTTCACTGGCTATGAGATTCCTGCTTGTGCTTTGGTCAAGCTCCAATTCACAAGACTTATATGTCCAGGCAATGGCAAACTCACTTATTTTATGAGACAGTGTCAGACTTGGCTGCTTCTCTGAAATGTTCAGTCAGTTTAATACCCTGCAGGGTCAATTAAATATATATCCGGCAATATCATTAGTAAAAAACACACAACACACAACCTAAAAACCATTAGGATACAAATGCATGAAAGTGCAAAGCTATACTTGCTGGAATAAAAGGCTGCTGGGTGTTTTCCAGAAGACTTAGAAAATAAAAATGTTTGATCTTCAGCTAACATGGAATGCTCTTTTATACTTTTAACAGCTTTTCTTTTGTTTGTCAAATTCTATTTTCCGGCTCTGAGCAACTGCTATAGTGAAATCTAGGACATTAGAGAGAGCTCTTGGGGTTAACTCTCAGAGACTATTTCAGCAGCAAACAGAGTTCAGTATCAAGTCTCAATACATTCTTCCTTCACCTCTTGTTGGTCTGAAAGACCAGCTCTGTCCAGACTTTGGCCTTATTACAGCAGCAGGTTCTGCACTTCAGCTTTGCTATAGGTACTAAGGGTCCATCTACATAGTTCTCTTTCTTCTTCTTTAGGGCTTGTGAAAGGGGCCAAATAACACTTGTAGCTGGTGAAGTTCTATTATATATCCAAAGACCAGGACAAGGGGAATGCAAGCTTCCCCACTCTGCCCTACTATTATACCTCTGCACTGACCTGGAGGGACCATCTCTAGGGCTGAAGGTAGTTCACTCTCCTTCAACGTTCCCTCTAATTTTTTACGTCCATGTGTGGAATGAATTTTGTTATGTGCACCAATATGGAGCTGATGTGTGGTAGGGGTGGGGCTGAGAGGTTTGGGGTGCAGGAGGGGGCTCAGGGCTGGGGTAGAGGGTTGGGGAGTGGGGTGGGTGGGTTCCAGTTGGGGGTGCGGGCTCTGGGGTGGGGCAGAGGGTTGGAGTGCAGGGGGGGAGGGCTCTGGCTGGGGATGTGGGCCCTGGGGTGGGGCTAGGGATGAGGGGTTTGGGGTGCAGGCTGTGGTGGGGAAAGAGGACTCTCCCTAACCCTGTCTCACTGCAGCAGCCTGGGGCCAGGGCCCTTTCCCCAGCCGCAGCAACTCTGGGGCTGGAGCCGGGGGAGAGGTGCCTCTCCCTGCCTGCATGGCTGTGCAGCTTACAGGGAATGTAGTTCTCCATGCCTGTCTTCATCTTCTCTATGATGGTGGTTTTCTAATGTGGACAACTGTCCACATTAGAAATCTAGGAAATGGGCTGGGACCATCAAATCATAGACTACTGAACAGCCATCATACAGGAGTTACAACAGTGAGAATGCAGTTATAAGGGTAGGGGCTTGTGTGGTTAGAAGTTGAATGCATTGTTGCCCCCCTGTCAGATGGCTGTAGATGTCAGAGCCTTGCAGATTGATTTCCTGTTAGAGGGAAAATCAGTGATGCAAAATCTGGGTATTTTCTTAGTCTATCTTCTTAGTGTAACTTGTTTCATAAATCTGCGCTTTAGGCACCTAAATCCCTTTGTGGATCTAGCCCATTACTACCACCAGTGGCAAATACTATCGTTTTGGACACAAGCACTCCGCTTTGCTTCTCTACAAGGAGCATGGAAAGTCACCTCTACCTCCTGGAAGACATTGTATTAGGAGCAATTTAATGCAAGTTGGAGCTTGCGCATTGCAGGCATACTATAAATCTCAGCTGCCTGCAGCAATGGGTATTGAGATGCCCTTCACTGAAAATGCATGCACCAACATAAACAGAAAATCGTGGCAGCTGCCTTGTGCTTCATATCTAGGGTCCCTTTAGAGCTTTTTAGTCTTATTGGAATCAAGTGAGAGGCCAAATTGGTACTTTTCAGAGCTCTGCCCCCAGTTCATTGCTGTGGAATTTTCCTCATGACGCTGCTCCCATTACAGCAGAACGTTTGCCTAATTGAAGAGCACAGCTTGTAGCAAGCCTCATAAGCCACCTTAAACATTTAACTTAAATTGTGTTGATTAAAAACATTGTGGAGTGGGGGCAACGACTGCATCAATCATGATGCAAATGCCCAGACAATTCAAGATGAACGAAACCTTGAAAAATTCATCTTAAAATCGGAGAGGGAAGCCAACTTGACAGTCACTTGCGTGTTATTGGCTTGTTGCAATCACAGGTTTATTACTACCAGGAACTTTAGGACTCGGTTCAAAAGCAAAAAAGCTCTGCTTCAAGAAAAGGTGAGTAAATTGGAGTGAAAGAAACCCCTCTCTATTAAAAAATCCTCTTCCTCTTATTTGTGGTCTGAGTGGAGAAGGATCTACAAAAGGGAAACTTGTATTCAGTATAACAGTTATTGTGATTGGACTCAAATGAAATTTAGGCTATAAGGGCAAGATTCTGCTCGGAAGTTGGCCTTTCTGTGTGTGCACAGTCGGGGGAAGAAAATAAAGAGTCACTGGGGGGCTTCAATTTAGAAAAATTCTGAAATTCAGGGGGGAGGAGGAAAGATCATGTTCTACATGCTGACATAAATGTGTTTATTTTCTATCCTGAAAAGTATGGGGGTGGCAAATAATGGAGCATACAGACCTATGAAAGTCTGGAGGTGCAACTGTCCCTCTTGCCCCAGAGCAAATGATGCCCCTGATAGGGGCTCCCACCCATACAGGCAGGGGTGAAAGTAACCTAAAGGACTTACCAGTACTCCGAGTCCTGATGAGGGGGCGGGGCCTCAACCAGAAGAGGTGGGGCCTTTAAATCCCCAGGCCCTTTAAATCAGGATTTAAAGGGCCTGGGGCTAGGGCTGTGGGAGCAGCAGCTGGGAGACCTAGGCCCTTTAAATCACCCCTGAGCTCCCAGCTGCAGAGGCAACTGAGAGCCCTGGGGTTCGGGGGTGATTTAAAGGGGGCTATTTAAAGGGCCTGGGGCCACTGCTACCGCCCCAGCCCTTTAACTTGACACCGGAGCCCCACTGCGGCTACCCCAGGGCTCTGGCAACAAGGCTCCAGGGACAATTTAAAGCGCCCGGGCCAGATTAACTTTTTGTGGGCCTGGCACCAAACATATTTGAGGGCCCCCCTGGGGAAACAAGAGGTCAAGGGCAAGAGCACAGCAGGGCATGTGGTGGTGGTGGTGGTGGGGGGGAAGAATTGGTCCCCAGCGGGAGTGAGGCAGGGGCCAGGGAAAGATGAGCACATTGAGGAATGGGGGGAGAATTAGTCCCTGCTGATTGGAGCAAGGCAGGGGCTAGGGGCAAAAACACAGTGGGGCAGGAGCTAGGGTTGGTCCTTGGAGCAAGGAAGGGGCTGGGGGTAAACTGCACAGGCAGCAGGGCTGGGGAGGGGGTAAACAGGATCTCCCCCATGCACCCCACCCACATAGAGCGGGTACCTACCTTCTCCCTGGTTCTAGCCCATTCTCTTTGTCTCTCTCTGCACCAAGCTGAGGGTGGGGGTGCACTGAGAACAGGGCTGGGGATGCAGGGTCTGGGAGGGAGTTAGGGTGCAGGAGCAGGCTGGGAGTTGGGGTGCAGGGTCTGTCCAGGAGCTAGAATGAGGGAGGGGGCTTAGGACTGGGGCAGGAGGTTGGGGTGTGGAACGCTTACCTAGGGCAGATCCCATTCAGTGCGAGGGGTGCAGGTGGGTATGTGGGGCGGGGGAGGGTGCAGGAGCTCCCATTTGGTGCTCAGGGTGGGGGGGAATGTGGGGGGGTGCAGGAGTCAGCGCAGAGGACTGGGGGTGTGGGCTAGGGTCGCTCCCAGCTCCCTGCCCTGAACAGCTCACGGCAGGGGGCTGGAGGGGTTATGCCCCGATACCATCCCTTCCCCAAGGCCCTGCCCCTGCCTCTTCTATGCTTCCTTATGCCAGTAAACAGCTGATAAGTAGCGAGCGGGGGGGGGGGGGCGGGGGAAGGGGAACGCAGTACACTGGGGGAAGAGGCGGGGGAGGGGGGAGCTGGGTTGCCAGCAGAGCCTGCCCTGCAGCAGCAGCAGGACAGAGTCCCAGGAAAAGGCAGCACCAAGCTTCTGCCCCCATAGGAGAGAGCAGGGGGTGGAGAAGAGCGCCCAGGGCCCCTTCTGAGCGTGGGCCCTTTAAATAGCCGCTGGAGCCCCACCGCCGCTACCCCAGGGCTCCGGCAGCGGGGCTCTGGTGGAAATTTAAAGGGTCTGGGGCTCCAGCCACTGCTGGGAGCTCCAGGCCCTTTAAATTGCCTCCTGGGGAAGCCGGTCCACCCTGGTATGGCGCACCGGCTCTTGCCGGTACGCCGTACTGGCTTACTTGCACGTCTGCATACAGGGCAGACAAGGGCTAGCCAAAACTGCTTTCCTTGTGCTCAGGAGATCATAGGATCACTCTTTAATTACTTCCTTGGGCGCCCCCTAGGGGCAGAGGTTCAAAGACATTTGGGCATCTAAAGTTCCAGGTAGCATCTAATGCGATTTTCAAAAGCACCTAAGTACCAGTCGAAGTTAGGCACTTAACCTGCTTACATTGGATTGGGAGTTAGGCATCTAACCAACTTTGGCACTTTTGAAAACCCTGCTAGGTCCCAGATCTTCCAAGGTACCTACTGTAATACCTGGAGGCTCTGGGCCTAGATGCCTATCTGCATAGTTAGGTACCTAAATACCTTTGAGAATTTGACCCTGGGCTCCTTAAGTGGGGGAGAATAGATGGAAACATGGCTCTGCTTCCCTCCCCTGCACTGTTCCCTCCCACTGGCCAGCAGAGTTGTATGTTGACTCTTGTAAAGGAGGGTAGTAGTTGGTGTCCTCCCTTACACACCTCTTGGAGGGAGAATGGGGCAGTGCAGCTCTGCACTACACCTGGAACAATCTAGCACTAGACACGGATAGTGATATTTGTATCAGACCAACTCTTGAAGTCCTCCCTCAAGGGCCAGCTCTGCCAACCACACTCCAGTTGTGCAGTAAATTTCTCCACAGCAACCCCTTTGAAATTCATGGCACTACTTGAGGAGTGAGCAAGTATTTCATGTAAGTAAGGGGGGCAGACTTGGGCCCTATGTTTGTTCAGTCCTTACTCAGGCCAAACTTTCATGGTGGGGGGGAAGGAAGTCTGGTTGAGGGAGGAATGATTAAGGATTTTAGGTTTCAGTCTATTTTAGGGTTACCATATGTCTGGGTTTTCCCGGACATTTCCTCTTTTTTGATCCTCTGCCCTTTGTCCGGATGTATTTTTCAAATAAGAGGAAATATCTGGGATTTTTGTGGAGCACAAATTGCAGCTCAGAAAGAGCCATCTCTGTGCCCTGATTGGTTCCTCCCCTGCATCCGCAGCTGCTGGATCCTGCCCACTGAGGCCCCTGCTCCTGACCCTGGGGAGTGGGAGAGGTAGGGAGATACTGACAGAGAGGCTGGTGCTGTGTCCTGGGCCTGCACCAGCCACCTTGCCACTGTGAAGGGAGTGACATTGCCCCCCACCTTGAGAGTGAGGCTGGAGAGTGCCCCCTCCAGTACCCCTTAAATACTCCTCCCAGTACACACACACACTCCCCTTCTGCACCCCTCAAATACCCATTCCAGCATCCCCTAAATACCTTTCCCAGAGCACACACCCCTCTAGTACCCCACAAATACCCCATCTCCCACCCCACACATACTCCTTCCCCACCCCTCCTGGCAGTGTCCTCTTTTGGGAACCTGAAAGATGGTAACCCTATGATTGGTCCTGTTCTTGATCAGGTAGAATAGTTGGTAGAAAAACACTATAGTTTAGTCTATTGTATACAGTACTATATATTTTTAGGTGGAAGGCACTCAGATACTACAATGATGAATGGCAGTATAAACCCCGAACATCCATATTGTCACCTATATTTTACTCATTTTTCTGTCAAGCTATTTTTTCCCAATTGCATGGATATCCCATAACTTAGCATACCATTCCGGGCTAACTGGCTGTTTCTAGCGAATAGCTATTGTGTTTGTTGCTGGGACTGAGGCATCCTTATGTTGGTGGCCAATCACAGCTGGTAATTAACAGGTTAAAATTTCAGGGTGAAGGATCCATGCATGCTTTACAGTGCACACCCCAGGAAAAAGCTCTGAAGTACTTGCTGGAGCAGGATTTCATTAAACCACCAGGTAGCCACAGCAGAGGGCTCATGGGCATTTACAAAAATAATTAATGAGCACATGTGCAGCTAAGGTGAGTTACAATGCCCCAGTTAACATTCTGAGATACTGCTAAAGTAACCTTGCCATGTGTGTGTGCGTGTTTATATACATACACTAGCCTGAATACACTTGGGGTGAAATCCTGGCCCCATTGAAGTCAAAACAGAATTTTGCCATTGACTTCATTGGCCCAGGATTTCACCAAGGTAGAAGATCTGCTGGTGCTGCATCTACACAGTCAATTTCCAGAGTAGAAATGCAATTTAAATATTTATATTTAACATATAGTATGTGAAGGTAGGCAAATGAATCACATATGATTCATATTATTTGGGTCTGATATTAAATGATTTGAAATTCAGGACCTTTTAAATTTGGTGAATTTTAAGAACTCTAAAGCATGAATCAATACATTGGATCAGCTCCCACCTCCTGTTAAACAAATAGCTCAGAAATGTCCCAGCTGAACTGCACATTGCTGACAGGCATGGCAGATGGTGAATAATCTGTTCCCGTATGAATATTTTTTGATGGCTACTTGACACTTGAGACACACCTTCTCTTTGTGCTAGAGCTAATTTCAGTTTCATTCCCCATTCTGATGCTATTTCCCTCTTGCAATCTGGAAAACCCAAAAGAGAAAAATGATAAGCAAGAAAAGAATTAAAAAGGACTGTTAATTTTGAGATACAAGGTAGGTGAGGTAATATATTTTATTGGACCAACTTCTCTTGGTAAAAGACAAGCTTTCGAGTCACCCAGAGGTCTTCTTCAGGTCTGCGCATCACCATCTATTACTTTTAATGTTGATTCGGGCAGCGATTGTGATAGAACAGCACCTACTACTATGGGGTCCTGGTCTATGACTGGGGCTTCTAAGTCCACCACAATACAAATTACTAATACTACTACTAAAAGTGTTGATGACCCTTTAGTCGTTTTCAGATTTACAGGAACTAAAACGGTCATGTCATCATATGCACCAGTAGGTGGCAGGATAGTGCTGCCAATGCAGCTGCTGTGGCTATGACTGGTAGGAGTCTCTCTTATGCCTTTTAAGGACCAGATTTTTAAGTTCTCCCAGGAATTACTGTATCGTGTTCAGAAGACGTGAGCCTGTGGTAGACATTCATGAGAAAGATCCAATATGTGTCTCTCAATTTAAGAAACCATCACTCCTGACTAGATATTGATCTGAAACAAAATTCCCCAATTGCAAATACACTTAAGCATTTGGAAAGTTCATATTCAGGTCAGAATTTTCAGCTCAGGCCACATCTCTTCTCCTGACTATTTAGTTGCTAGCTCCTTAAGAAGCTAGGACATTCTTGTGCAGTCCCTATACACCACTTGACCCTGGTTTTATCAACACTGCTGTGCCAAAGAAGGTTGTTAGGATCCCTTTGTTAAAATTCTGCTGCTGAATTTCAGAGAAGAGTGGGAAAAATTTGTGTCATTTTGGACACAATCATCTCTAGTGGAGAAAACAAATCCCCTGTAGCTCAAAATATTTTGAAGTACAAATGTTCTGCTTTTGGAATGCATCAGATTGAATCAATAAAAGATTGCATCAAACAGGAAGCATTAAAAAAAAATCTACAGATTCTCAAGATCTACACCTCTTGCCTCCCCCCAACACACTGAAAGTGAGACAAGCTGAATATTCGCAAAAAGAAAAGGAGTACTTGTGGCTTAGAGTACTTAGAGACTAACAAATTTATTAGAGCATAAGCTTTCGTGAGCTACAGCTCACTTCATCGGATGCATTTGGTGGAAAAAACAGAGGGGAGATTTATATACACACACAGAGAACATGAAACAATGGGTTTATCATTCACACTGTAAGGAGAGTGATCACTTAAGATAAGCCATCACCAGCAGCAGGGGGGGAAAGGAGGAAAACCTTTCATGGTGACAAGCAAGGTAGGCTAATTCCAGCAGTTAACAAGAATATCTGAGGAACAGTGGGGGGGGGGGGGGGAGAAATAACATGGGGAAATAGTTTTACTTTGTGTAATGACTCATCCATTCCCAGTCTCTATTCAAGCCTAAGTTAATTGTAGCCAGTTTGCAAATTAATTCCAATTCAGCAGTCTCTCGTTGGAGTCTGTTTTTGAAGCTTTTTTGTTGAAGGATAGCTACTCTTAGGTCTGTAATCGAGTGACCAGAGAGATTGAAGTGTTCTCCAACTGGTTTTTGAATGTTATAATTCTTGACGTCTGATTTGTGTCCATTTATTCTTTTACGTAGAGACTGTCCAGTTTGGCCAATGTACATGGCAGAGGGGCATTGCTGGCACATGATGGCATATATCACATTGGTAGATGCGCAGGTGAACGAGCCTCTGATAGTGTGGCTGATGTGATTAGGCCCTATGATGGTATCCCTTGAATAGATATGTGGACAGAGTTGGCAACGGGCTTTGTTGCAAGGATAGGTTCCTGGGTTAGTGGTTCTGTTGTGTGGTGTGTGGTTGCTGGTGAGTATTTGCTTCAGATTGGGGGGCTGTCTGTGAGCAAGGACTGGCCTGTCTCCCAAGATCTGTGAGAGCGATGGCTTGTCCTTCAGGATAGGTTGTAGATCCTTGATGATGCGTTGGAGAGGTTTTAGTTGGGGGCTGAAGGTGATGGCTAGTGGCCTTCTGTTATTTTCTTTGTTGGGCTCCTTTTCTTTTTGCAAATACAGACTAACACGGCTGCTACTCTGAAAGCTGAATATTGTTAGACTATCAAAATTCTTAGTGTTCAGAAACAAAGCATCAACATTTCAAACTGAGTGTAGTTTAATATATGTTTGCCACGTGGTGTTGTTTCTCTCCTTAGTTATGATTACCAGAGAAGATACTTTGTTTAAATGGAAAAACAATTAGATGGATTTCCTAATCCCCTTTTCTCCTTTAGTCACTCTTGTTACATGAGGCTCATCACCTTACCGAGATTCCCTCCACCCCCAGAAAGCCCTTTTTAAAATATTGGCAGAACATCATTGTTGAGCAATGTCTAGTATATGTAGTTATTTTCCATCCTCTATTAAAGTTCATTATATCAACTCAGTCAGAACTCTTACATTGTCTTGTTCCCGCCCCCCCATCATCTGAGGTAAATCCTTTCCAGGTGAATACAGAAAGTTCTAGTTCATAGAATATCAGGGTTGGAAGGGACCTCAGGATGTCATCTAGTCCAACCCTCTGCTCAAAGCAGCACCAATCCCCAACTAAATCATCCCAGCCAGAGCTTTCTCAAGCCTGACCGTAAAAACCTCTAAGGAAGGAGATTCCACCACCTTCCTAGGTAACCCATTACAGTTCTACTCCATTTTTTAAAATATGGTTTGATTGACTTTACAGTTCATGAAAGGGAAAATGTGATTCACTGTTTGGCATGAGGCACAGTGTGGCAGGCTCTCTGTGAGCCCCCTCCTCACAGGTAAGCCATGATGCTACAAATCAGGACCTACAGCACCATCTGCTACTTCAGATTTCTTCAGCACAGACTGCCAGTTCTTTTGAACTTTGCCAGGTTGTTGGCTCTGTGGACAAACAGCACTAGAATTCATAGATTCCAAGGCCTGAAGGACCATTGTGATAATCTAACCTGACCTTCTGACTAACACTGGCCATAGAACTCCCCCAAAATAATTCCTAGGCATATCTTTTAGAAAAACATCCAGTCCTGAGATTAATACAATTCTGCATCTTATAAAGCATGTAATTCACAGGAGCTAATTGTCGTGCTGGAGTACTCAGCTAGAGTACTGTGTCCAATTCTGGGCAGCACCACACTTTAGGAAAGGCGTGGACAAACTGGAGATCCTAAGGAGAGGAACAAAAATGGTACAAGTTTTAAAAAAACAGAACTATGAGGAAAGGTTAAAAAAAATGGGTATGTTCGGTTTTGAGAAAAGACGGTGTGTGTGGTTTTTTTTAACCCCGTTAATAATCTTCAAATATATTAAAGGGCTGCAATAAAGAAAATGGTGATCAATTGTTCACCATGTCCAGTGAAGGTAGGACAAGTAGTAATGGGCTTAATCGGTAACATGGGAGATTTAGATTAGATGTTTTAACAAGAAGGATAGGTAAACTCTGGAATAGACATCCAAGGGAGGTTGTGGCACCTTCTCATTGGAACTTTTTAAGAACAGATTGGACAAACACCTGTCAGAGATGGCTAAGGTTTACTGGGTCCTGCTTCAGCACAGGGAGCTGGACTTGATAATCTCTAAAGGTCCCTTCCAGTCTTACATTTCTACAGTTCTGAGATTAATTTAAAAATTGCTGGAGATGGAGAATCCACCATGAAGCCAATAAATTGTTCCTATGGTTACACTCACACTCTCTCACACACAGATAACATTTATATCTGTATAGCTTCCACTTCTAGTCATTGGATTGCATTATACCTTTCTTTGCTAGATTCAAGAGCCCATTAGCAAATATTCGTTTCCCATGCAGGTACTTACAGAGTCACTGTAATCAATTCATCCCTTACACTTCGTTAGACTTGAGGAAGTCAGTATATTTAGTTTATCACGGTAAGGCCGGTTTTCTAATCCTTTAATCATTCTTAAGGTTTTTCTCTGAACCCTGTCTAGTTTATCAGTATCGATCTTGAACTGTGGACACCAGAACTGCACACAGCATTCCAGCAGCAGTCACACTGGTCTCAAGCTCCTACTTAGATTCCCTGGTTTATGCATCCCAGGATAGCATTAGTCCTTTTGGGGTCATTTTCAGATGATTATCCACCATGATCCCCAATGACACCTATCAAATTCACTTCTACTTATGGTCCAAGTAAGGCTATGGTAACCTCAGGTCTCCAGAAGTCAAAGGGAAATGCAGTAACCCACTACTCCTCAGTACTGCTTTTTATTTGTTGCAAAATTTCCTGTTCAGTTAGCGTAGATTTGCAAGCTGAAAATGTTTCATCTGAGTGTTATGGATTTTTTTGCTCATCTGAGATAAAAGAGGGAGTGTTGCACACCCAGACTATATCTGCGGAAACCTGCATCTCTCAGGAGGGTTCAGTGAATAGGCTGTCCAGTGTCCCACCTGGGGGAAGAAGGGCTAATTCACCTACTTTTTAAACTGGTTTTTGGAGGGCAGGCTTTTTCTAATTGCAGATGCAGTGGCGTGTCTTGCTTTCTCCCTCATGCTCCACAAACTCCACATATTCAGAATAACCTCTTACTCTTCTTTGTTTTTTAAATAGCTCTAGAGCTCCTGAAAGACTGACAGGGCAGGGATAGCATAAGCATCTTCCCATCAGTCCGCTGAGCGGCTTTAGAAATTATCTTTGGAAGCACAAGAAGACTGCAGAGTGTAACGTAGAGTAGGATGTACCCACAGGCTGGCCAATTGCTAGGTTATGTACAAAACAGCAGAAGAAAGGATGGTCCATGGGCTAGGATGTTAGCCTGGGCCATCAAAGAAATGGGTTCAAATCTTTCCTTGGTGACAGGCTTCTTGTATGACCTTGGGCAAAGTGCTTAGTGTCTCAATTCCCAATCTGTAAAAATGATGACTGCATTTTCCTACTTCACAGCATTGTTGTGGGGCTAATTACATTAGAGATTATAAAATGTTCAGCTCCTATATTAAGGGGAGCCACATACAAGTACTTTAGATTGAAGACCTGATGTCAGCTGTTGCAAGGCAAAACACATAGCTGCAGGTTTCCAACTCTCACCAATGAAAATTGACAAAGCCTTGTTTTTTCTAAAATGTATGCCGATCGTTGTTTTTAACTCCTTCACTGGTGTGCTCATCTGTAGCAGGAAACACCATAGATTTTGAGGCTTCCAGGGAAGGGGAACAGTGTCAAATACTTCACCTTATACATGGGACAGCACCCTGGATGATTCAGTATTCAACAAGGTAAAAACTTCCACTGTCTGATATTGTTATGGGATGGGTTACTTTGTCTGGATCAAGGAAGAAGAAAATAATCTGGGCAGTGCACATTTTTCAGCCCCAGTCAAGAAATGAACAACACAATAAGGTGAGTTTTCAACAGCAGAATAAATGTAAGGTTCCGGATGGATTAATATTTTTGCCAGATTGGACACTTGATAGAGTGGGCTGTGCAGACTATTTGGAAATCTTGATTCAATTATATTTGTTAGGCATTCCCAGATATTTGGTGAGTGCTTTAGAAATGAAAATATATTATGATTATATAGCAAATTATTAGTTACAATAACCGTAATAATAAATAAGACAAGATGACACAAAAGGTCTGATTCCTGAAAATCACAAGGAGGTGAAAGCATCCTTTGAAGCCAATAAAAATTGAGGGTTCTTGGCTCAAAGGACCTGATCCTTCATGTCTGAGACTGTAGGGAATTCAGCAACTTGAAGCAAAAAGGTCCAAATGCTTTACTAAAAAGAAAGGAGGCCTTCACTATTATGTACTTGGCGGGGACCCACATGGGCAGATCTCCCCTCTCCATGTAAGGGGAGGAAGTGCTGACTTGGGGCACTGCTCCCCCTTCACAATATGGAAGGTGCTCCCTGGGACTCCATTGGGTTTAGTGGATAAGGAGGTGGAGACTGAACTCCATGGCATTGTTTCTTGAAAAGCCCCTTGATTTCCATACAGAAATCCATATGGGAACTAGTGCAACTTCATTGAATCATCTTTCTGTGGGTCCTCTCTGTGGCTGCTAATAGGGCAGAGGATCAGTGGAGCCACATGGAGGGACATGTTGACAGGGGCTTTTATAGCAGATCAGGGAGCTCTTTCCCTGGCCCAGCATCTGTGGAGTTGGGGGACTTCCCACTAGAAATTCTCTTTTTTTGCAAGGAGATTTTACAGGAAATCCAATGCAGGGAGGCTGATGGAGTTTTCCGGTTATCTGGCTGTAAAGCAGCTATTTGGATGACCTTATGTCACCAGGACAATAACAATGACAACAACAAAGGATTTGTTGTCTAAGGCACTTGCTGGTATTACAGTACATGCTCTGACACTTGCAAGAGTTATGATAAGACAATCTGTACATTTAGTTCCCAAGCACTGCACATGTTTATAGCTACCACCTTTATATTATCCTCCTGCCAGAGAGGTCAGCACTCAAAACGGCTCCTAAGCTCAGCGTTAAGACATTGACAATCATATTCGACTGAGTGGTGAGCACAGCTAAACTGCTCTGCTGTAGGACAGACACCAGGACCCTTGGCAAAGGGAAAGCCTGTAGTAACATGAAAAGGAAATAGAGTTGCCAGCACGTCAACTTGCTTTAAATAGCCCAATTTACCAAACAGCCGTAGTCTGGCAGTAACAAAGGTAACTCCAAAGGTGAGGAATACATAGATTGGGACATCGGGAAAAAATAGTATTTCCTGTCCCCAAATAAAAAAAGATTCCTGAAAAGATGCTCACATAAAATGGTGCTTCTGCTACCCAAGATAAATTGCCAGTAGTTATTGGAAAGACTTGTTTTGTCCCTTAATTGCAAGGGCCCAGTGGGGTTTACACTATACTAAGGACCCAAACTTAATTGTAATCCTATTTTGCTTTTGCACACAGACAGATTCAGGAAAAGGGAGAGGCTGTAAGAGTCAATTAGGAGAGCTCCTTCTGCCAATACTTAATGAAAGGGGCTGTATTCCACACTGGCCCTGGAAATCAGTTCATTAGCATGATCTCTTGAGTTTTGTCTCAGCAGCAGTTTCTTTTGTTCCGCTGCAGTTCTCTTTTGGTAAGCTTGTTCTTACTTTATTCAGAGGAATAGCTGAGTATGCTTCTAAAAAGCATGCTACATGATTTGAGAGTAATTGCCCAAAGCATGCTAGCATACAAGTGATATTACTCTGTTTTGGGCAATGATTGAATCAAATACTAGAATTTGTTTTATAAAGGATAAACTTGGCGAATTTCAGGAAATCTGCTATTTGGGGAGCCAGCTCACAAAAGTCATAAATATTGACTTTCTGGTACTTTAAAAATGACCAGCAAGTTAAGTCAGTCAGTGGGTAGGGGAAGGAAGCACTTAAATGTGGGGTTTTGAATAGATCAAAGTAACTAACTCAAGAATTGCACCTCTCATTAACATTCACCCATATCTTATGGCTAGACTCAGTACTGCCAACTGTGCATTCAGAAATCATGAGTCTAACATCCAAAATCCTGAGATTGAAAAGAATCTTGTTTTTAAGCCAATAAAAATAATTTTAGGTCTTTTTATTTGGTGTCATTAACTTTAGAAGTTATATTTTCAAGCTTTTCTCTGCAACAGTGAGGGCTAGAAATCTGCACTCTCATTTAATCACATGAATCCTGGATTGTGAGCTTTAAGTACACTATATCACGAACGATGGAAAAACTGTATTAGAATACTGGGAAACTCATTACTAGGGCCTATGCCTAATCCACTAGATGAAAGCAGTCCCACCCAAGGCAGGTAATTTTCTCTTTCAGCCTATTTTCCCAGCTGTAAACGGAGACAATAATATTTACCACTGGTAAATTCTTGAATGCACCCAGTATTTAGCTATCAAATAATGGCAGAAGATCAATGTGGCTGCCATGAAAGATCCCAGCAAACAAGCAAAGTTGGTATAGACATTGGAGACTGAGTTATCTGATGTCCCAGAAAACTCTACAAATATTGAGGCAACCTGGCAGAAGTTCAGAGCCGTGACATAACACGGCATCCAAGGTTTGTGACTTTGTAAGGTGGAAACACCAAGACTGTTTCGATGAGAATGATCCTGAGACAGACCAGCTACAGGAGACCATGCATGCCCCACACAAGTCCTACTGCCTGGACAAGAAATCAGCAATGAAGGAGGCCAGGTACCATTGGCCAAACACACTACAAATCCGATTAAGACTAATGAAGAATAACCACTGGGAGTAGAAGGCTGCAGGAAGCCATTGACAAGCATTGACACATGAAAGCCTTCTATGAATGTCCCAGTGCTGTGTATGACCCCAAGTCGAGTGGTGCAGCCCCTGTCTTCACAGCAGATGGTAACCAGCTGCTCACAGACAAGTGATATTCTCTCTTGCTGGGCAAAGCACTTTGAAAGTCTCTTGAACTGTTAGTCCACTATATAGGATGAAGCCATGACTGCATCGTCCTATCCTAGAGGAGCTGTCCATGGACCCTTCTTTAGACAAGGTTATTAAGGACATCAAGCAGCTGTCCACGGACATGTCTCCAGGTCCTGATGGCATTCCATCTGAATTGTACAAGTGTGGAGGTACCCACCTGGTCAGGAAACTCACCAGCCTTTTCAAGACTATGGGAACTGGATATCATGCCCTAGGAGTATAAGGATGCCTTCCTAATCCTGCTATACAAAAGGAAGGGAGGCATATCTAGCTGTGACAACCATCGCGGAATCTCACTGCTGCCTAAACTGGGGAAGGTTCATGCACGGGTTGTCCTCCAGAGGCTTGTCTCTCACCTAGTGAGCTCAGTGTATCCAGAGCCACAGAATGGCTTTCATGCTGGCCATGGCACTATGGACATAATTATTGCAGCCCAACAAATACAACAGAAGGCTCGTAAACAGAACAAAGAGATGTACATGTTGTTGACCTGTCCAAGGCCTTTGACATGGTTAATCACGAGGGCCTATGGAAACTCCATAAATTTGGTTGCCTAGAGAAGACAATTGCTGTCATCCCCTCATTTCACAATAGCATGACGGCCAGGGTGATGGAGTGTGGTGACTCATCCGAAACCTTCCCTGTCACCAATGGCACCTAACAAAAGTGGGTAATGGCTCCAGTCTTCTTTGCCATTGTCTTTTCAGCCATGCTTTTATTCTCATTCCAAGACTTTGGTCAAGGTCTGCACATCCCGTTTAGATTAGATTGAGGCCTATTCAATCTACAGCAACTCAGGGCCCATATCAAGGTAACTGAACAGCTATTAAGAGAACTTCTGTTTGCTGATGATTGTGCCCTCATTGCGCGAACACACAAGGACATTCAGCTTATTATGGACTGCTTTGCCTATGCCTCAGAATGCTTTATTTTCACAATCAGCCTGAAAAATAGAGGTAATGTACAAGCCACTTACAGAGCACCAGCATAACTAGCATCATGATCCTATTGCGATAATTGACAATACATCCCTCAACTCAGTCATGAAGTTTTGCTACCTGGGTAGCATACTTTCCAGCAATGCTACACTGGATGAGGAGATCATTTGAGCCTGGCAAAGGCCAGTTTAGCATTTGTCAGGTTCCCCTATAGGCTCTTGTGGGAGCATGGAATTTGCGTCAGAAGCAAGATAAAAATCTACCACACTTGTTCTCACCTCACTCCTCTGTGCCTGAGAGACACTGATTCTCTACCGATGTCACATCAAACAGTTGGAGAACTTCCACCTTTGCTGCCTAAGATCCATCTACAACATCAAGTGGCAGGACAGGATTCCCAACACTGAAGTCCTTGAGAGGTGCCAAATCCCTGGTATTGATAGCATAATCAGGACTCACTTTCACTGACCCTTCACTGGGTCAGACACATGGTCTGTATGGAGGCTTCCCATATACCCAAAGTGGTGCTTTATAGCCAACCAGGCATGGGAAGCTGCTCTAAAGGTTGACAAATACTCCGATACAAAGATACCCTGAAGGTCAAGCTCAAAAGCATGCAAAATAGTAGTTAAAACCTGGGAACTCATTTTACTTGACAGATCCAGATGGAGAGGTATGTGCCATGAGGCTGTGTCCGCTTTTGAGGAGTGGCATGTGAGGTCTTTTGTAGGAGAAGAGAGCGCATCGTAAGGCCAACACCTCAAACCCGCCCCTCAACAATGACTACACTTGCAAGACATGCAACTGCATTTGAAAATCCAGGGTTGGACTTGCTTCCCAGGTGAGAAGCCATACAAACAAATAAACCAACAACTTAAGTCAATACTATCTGAACACCCATCCATCGAAGCGATGGGAGAATCCATCTTCAATGCGAGCCTCAATCACTCACTTCTCTGACAAGCACTTTCACACTTTCTCCTGGGCCACCCATTAAAACTGGGGGAAAAAAATCCCTGTTCAAGTTCATCAAGCCACCAAACTTATCCTCCAAGTCCCTCTTCAAAAATGCATGCAATAAACTACAACTTGATAACAGCTAGGCAGATGGCAAATTATGATTATTGCTCTTGATTGGCTAAGAATTGTGCACAGTTTATTATTTGTTACTCTGTCCCTCATGCCCCAACCCCTTCTTCATCTCATCCACTTATGTTTAGTCTTTTAGATTGTAAAATATATAGGGTTTGGAGTGTCATCTTCTATATATTTATAGAATTCCTAGCCCTGAGGTTCAGACCTGGCTGATGCCTCTAGGGCCATCACAATAAAAAGAATCCATAAATATTTTCATGAGTTTACATATTTGAGAACTGATGCTCAAGAACGCTATTGGACTTGTCTAGGGTGACACTGAGATCTAGGGCAGGGGTGGCCAACCTGTGGCTCCGGAGCAATATGCAGCTCTTCAGAAGTTAATATGTGGCTCCTTGTATAGGCACCGACTCCAGGGCTGGAGCTACAGGCACCAACTTTCCAATGTGCTGTGGGGTACTCACTGCTCAACCCCTGGCTCTGCCACAGGCCCTGCCCCCACTCCACCCCTTCCTGCCCCCTCCCCTGAACCTGCCATGCCCTTGCTCCTCCCCAGAGCCTCCTGCATGCCATGAAACAGCTGATCGGGAGGTGTGGGGATGGAGGGGGAGGCGCTGATTGGCAGGGCTGCCGGTAGGTGGGAGGTGCTGGGACCCAGGGGTGGGGTGGGGAGCTGATGCAGGGCTGCTGACGTATTACTGGTTTCAGAGTAGCAGCCGTGTTAGTCTGTATTCGCAAAAAGAAAAGGAGTACCGGTGGCACCTTAGAGACTAACAAATTTGTTAGTCTCTAAGGTGCCACCGGTACTCCTTTTCCTTTTGACGTATTACTGTGGCTCTTTGGCAATGTACATTGGTAAATTCTGGCTCATTCTCAGAATCAGGCTGGCCACCCCTGGTCTAGGGTATTAGACTGCCTCAGGATATCTGAGCTCATAATGCTAGCTTTGGCTAGAGTTGATTGAATAATATTTGTCATCCAATGTACTGATATTACTATGGTTTTCAAATACATTATTTTACAACACCCCCAAAAATTATTGTTCACCCAGCTTTAGGATGAACAGTCTCACTGTGTAGTCCAAGCACTTAAAAGCAAGAAATTTGCTACTTCTCATGTAACAAACATGTTATTCTTATAAAGAAATGCATATTTCGATACAACACACTTAAATCTGACCCCAAATACACACTATTCATCAGAAATCTCAAAATATAAACCACCAAAATATCACAAAAATCCTTTGTGTGGAAAAAAAAATCTAGACCTGATTCTTCAATGCTTTGCACTTTGCGGGGCCAATTTTGCCTGTACAATGTGAGTGCAGAGTGGGTGTAAAATTCTACTTTTCTGATTTAGTAGAGGTTTTACCTCCTCTGTGAATGAAGGTAATGGCTATTGAATGCACAAGACAACAAAGAATTGGGTTCTCTGTATGTACCTATTAATGCACTTCCCAGACTCGCATGTAAATCCACATACATAAATAAATTTACCATTAAGTAATGATATTCTGTGTTGTTTCTGTTGAACTCCATCTGTTTTCAAGAAATAGCATTGTTATCTACCAAAAATTACTGTTTATAAATATAAAAACTTATATTTTCTATTTAACATCCCCCCCCAGAAAAAATACATTAATAAAATGCAACAATTTGTGGGTCAGAGTTAAAGGTGTTGTTTTGTGAGAACATGGATTTCTTTATATTGGGTAAGAATGTGTTCTTTATGATGAGGGCAATGTAAGGTTTGTTAACTTTTCATTTTCTTGTTTTCATGGGCTTGGGTTTGTAAAAGGGTTTGCATGTGAAAGTCAATGAGCTTAGAGCTTTTTGATTTGGTAATTAAAAGTTGCAATTTGTATTTTACCCAAATCAAATGTCTGTATCTGGATTCCTTTCACTGGAAGAGTCTTGTCAGTTTCTGAAATCCTCACTCTCCCTCAAACTATACCTGTAGTTTCTCACTGGCTGCAACTCTGGTTTCAGCTCCCTTCCACAGGCTAGACCTCAGATCCTGTATTCTCTGCTGTCCCTCCCACTGGGAGTTGGAACCTGGATCTACTCTGGATTTCTCAATATTCACTTTAGTATCTTTGTCTTATCACAAGATAATGACTCATCTCAGTGCTGCAGGACTCCATTCTATGACATGGATCTAGTGTGATATTGAACTAAACTAGTTTCAATCCTTGGTATTAGATTGTGGCTCAGCTGTAATCAGGAATGGTCCTGGAAGACTGGAAAAAGGAAAGAATCAGAATGAAGAGGCTCGGTATTTCTAGGCTAGTTCTGAAGCCTCAGTGAATTTTTGCACTATTCCCTTCTGCACCTTTAACTCCAGTCTGCAGGAGCCTAGCCTGGAGTGATGCTTATAAGCATTAATCTTGGTCTCTCAAATACTAATTTTATAGCTATAGAAAGGTATAGTTTTTAGCATGTTTTATAATGTTACAAGAACCACAAATTCCTTCCTGCATTAACAATATGATGCTGTTTCATTCTTGTTATAAACCAACTGTTAGTGAAAAGCTGTTTTTGTTTCAAGCTGCTTTCAGTTAACGAGGTGGAACCATGCAATGGAATATTTAAGAGATTCCTGATAAATCTTTCCCATTGTGCCTCCTTCAGATAGAAGTCATGCAGACCTTAATGGAGAAATTATAGTCATGGCCAGACTTCCCATGGTCTCAACCCATGAACATAACATTTCTTAAAACAAGTTTTATGCTTGTAAAAGGGGCTGGACTGTAACATAAGAACATAGCAATTGCCAGTCTGGATCAAACCCAAGATCCATCTGCCCAGTAGCCTGTTTCTGACAGTTGGCAGCACGAGGTATATTAGAGGAAGGTTTTCATAGATTCCAAGGCTAGAAAGGACCATTATGGTAATCTAGTCTGACTTCCCTATAACACAGGCCATAAAACTTCCCCACAATAATTTCTAGAGCAAATTGCCTGTGATGGAGAATACATTATGACCGTGGGTAAGTTGTTCCAATGGTTAATTACCCTCACCATTAAAAATTTAATCCTTTATTTCCAGACTGAATTTGTCTAGCTTCAGCTACCATCCATTGGCTCTTGTTATACTTTCCTCTGCCAGATTAAAAGCCCATTATCAAATATTTGTCCCCCATGTAGGCACTTAGACTGTAATCAAGCCACTATATTAACGTTCTTTTTGAATCAGTGACACCAGAACTAAACACAGTATTCCAGCAGTGGTTGCACCAGTGCCATATAAAATAACCTCAATACACCTACGCAAGATTCCCTGGTTTATGAATCCAAGGATCTCATTAGTTCTCTTGGCCACAGCGTCACAACGGGAGCTGATTATATATATATATATATATATATATACACACACAGTTGATTATCCACCAAAACCTCCAAATCTTTTTCAGAGTCACTGCTTCTGAGGATGGACTCCCCCCATTCACTAGAAACACACCTGCCCAGTGATGATTTCCCATTTCAATTACATGTTGAGACCTATCAGTTAGCCAGCTTTTAATCCATTTAATGTGTGCTAGCTTATTTTTATACTGTTTTAAATTTTTTTTTAAAACAAAACATCACATGGTTGCAAGTCAAACAGCTTACAGAAGTCTAAGTATTACATCAACACTCTTATGTTTATCAACCAAACTTGTAATCTCTCACACACACAACCCCACAGTAGGCAGACAGTCTCTTCCTAATTTCTAATAGCTAGAGATTGGTTTAAAGCCTGAAGCAGGAGGTTTTAGATCCCTTCCAAAATTTGACTGGGTTGGAAGCCTTGTGGGGAGGGGTGTGTGTGTGTGTTTTTTTTTCTTTTTAAAGGCACAGAACAGCTATTGCATAGGCATTGGGCTTTTCCTCACACTGCATTTTTGAGTCACCTTTAGAGGTGATTACTTCTGATATTGCCAACAAGCAGTTTAGTTAATTCCATTTGTGAGGGTAGTTTTTTGCAGCGTGCCTTGTAGTCCAGTTTCCAATGGAATCATCTAATTTCACCCAGGATATCAAATAATGTAAGATTAGGTGATTTTTGCTTTCTACTGACCTGTGCTGGATGTGAACAGGATACGTAGAAATAAGAGACTATCCTCTTATTGACCTTAGCACATTCTGTAATAATTTTAACCGTTTTGTTCACTGAAACTGTAATGTATGTCCATGCAGTAAGTGTTTTCCTAGGCTATTGATTGGTTATTGCTGAAAATGCTTTGCACCAAGACCTCCATTCTACTCCCATATCAGGACTGCTGCTTTTTGTGTAACTTTTATTGGCCACCCAGCCGCTCTCAAAGTACGTAACATTCTGCTGGGTACAAAAGGCAAGCTTAGCAGCTGGGAAGGACTGTTATAAGCCACATTCACTGTAGCCTTTCCAGAGGTTTCCCCCCTTCACACACTATTTTTTCATCCCTGTTTACAAACAAATCTCATCTTCCTTAGAATCGTTTAACAAAATATTAGTGTTGTGTTAAACTCATGAGTGCCACCTACCTGACTTTAAAAGCTGCTCCCTCTAAATCCTTTCCCCCTTGATCTGAAGAGAGTCAGTTCAACAGTACAAAATCACCTTCTTTCCCAAGAAGCTTAGAAATAAATATAAACACAGAGGTGCCAACAGTGCAGCCCCTGGGCAGAATGTATCCTGAGGAGTTCCAAACTGTGGATTGCAATTGCCTTTTCCAAGTGACTGAAGACAAATCTGATGAAACTGCATCTTTTATTACTAGTGAACTCAAACAAGAACATCTACTCATTTTGTAGATGAAGATAGAAATACCAAAAAATATGGTTGCATATATTTAATTTTGATTAAACATTTTAAAGTTTGTGACATTATTGACATAATCTGTGACCGTATAAATCATTGTTGCAACCACTGTTATATATTTGCAGTAAATATTGTACAAAGGTTGTTATGTGAAGTGTCTATGTAAAGGTTATGATTTGTTGGTTATGATTGTGCTATCTGTATGTGTGTATCAATATTGGCTAGGTACTTGTATCTCAATGTGTTTGATTCTAAGTAATGTAGCAGATTGAGACTCACTGGTGCGGCACCTCCTGCTGGTCATCTTGGGAATTAGCTCTTGTCCAGCTCAGAGCACCCTCTGCAGGCCAGTGTCTTGCATGCCTTCGGGTCCCCATGTCCCTCCCAGACCCCAGTGCCCCCTATCCTGGGGTTCTGGCCCACTACAGTACCCCCACATTCTGGGTCTCCCCTTCCAGGGGAACCCCAAACCCTCTACACCCACCTTGCCTCAATGGCTACTGCCAGTTGTTATCTAGCCCCCTCTCACCGGGGGAAACTGCAGTCTATAATGGCCACTCATCATTGGAAAGGGGGTTGGACTAGCTGCCTCTACCTATCCCCAGGCTGCACCTCTGCAACCCCAGTACCTACTTTGGCCTTTAGCAAGGCCTCAGTCTGTGGATTTGCCAGGCTGGAGCTCCCGAGCTCCTCTTGACTTTCCCCAGCACTGCTCTGCTCTGCTCTGCTGCCAGTACCTTAAGCTCCCACACAGCCACATCCCTCACTCTCCACAGCACACATGAGAGAGACATTCTCTAGTTTCTAGCTCTGCAGCTCTTTTATAGGGTCCTGCTTCACACTGATTGGCTGCCTCCCAGCCCTTTCGTATTGGCTCCCACCCCCAGTCCTCTCCAAAGGCTAGCCTTTAATCCTTTCAGGGCCGGAGCGGGGTGGCCACCCCACTATAATAGCATTAGTGAAGCATTTGGTCAGCTTCTTGAGAAAGGAATTTGCAGATTAAGTGGCCAATCAAGAAACACTTAATTGACAATAGACCCTGGGAGACTCCAATACACATAAGAAGTCTTCCTGGGAACATTCAAGGTAGCATGTGACTAGTGACTGCTCTCCCTGTAAAAGAACTGAGTCATGCATGGACATGTGACTTGCCCATATGACTCCAAACTCCATCTTGCTGCTGTGATTTTCCACAGTAAGAACAAAGGGGTGTCCTTCCACATGGAAGAGACTTTTAAAAGGCAGCTGCATCTCCTCCATTTTGTCTTCAATCCTGCTTCTTACCTCTGGAGCTACAAACTGAAGCTCTGAACAAAGGACTGAATGACCCATCCAAGCTGTGGATGTACTCCAAAGACTAAATTTGAACCTGCAGTTTATTCCATCACTACTACAAGCCTGAATCAAGAACTTTGCCATTACTGTATATAATTGATTCCATTTTACCAATTCTAACTCTCATCTATATTTCTTTCTTTTCATGAATAAACATTTAGATTTTAGATTCTAAAGGATTGGCAACAGCATGATTTGTGGGTAAGATCTGACTTGTATCTTGACCTGGGTCTGGGGCTTGGTCCTTTGGGACCAGGAGAACCTTTTTTCTTTTCTGGAGCATTGGTTTTCATAACCTGTGTCATAAATACAAAGGGAAGGGTAAACACCTTTAAAATCCCTCCTGGCCAGAGGAAAAACCCTTTCACCTGTAAAGGGTTAAGAAGCTAGGATAACCTCGCTGGCACCTGACCAAAATGTCCAATGAGGAGACAAGATACTTTCAAAGCTGGAGGGGGGCGAAACAAAGGTTCTCTCGGTCTGTATGTTGTTTTTTGCCAGGAACAGAACAGGAATGGAGTCTTAGAACTTAGTAAGTAATCTAGTTAGATATGCGTTAGATTCTGTTTTGTTTAAATGGCTGATGAAATAAGTTGTGCTGAATGGAATGTATATTCCTGGTTTTGTGTCTTTTTGTAACTTAAGGTTTTGCCTAGAGGGATTCTCTATGTTTTGAATCTCATTACCCTGTAAGATATTTAGCATCCTGATTTTACAGAGGTGATTCTTTTACTTTTTCTTCAATTAAAATTCTTCTTTTAAGAACCCTAATTGCTTTTTCATTGTTCTTAAGATCCAAGGGTTTGGGTCTATGTTCACCTCTGCAAATTGGTGAGGATTTTTATCAAGCCTTTCCCAGGAAAGGGGGTGTAGGGTTTGGGGAGGATTTTGGGGGGAAAGACGTTTCCAAGTGGGCTCTTTCCCTGTTATATATTTGTTAGATGCTTGGTGGTGGCAGCAATAAAGTCCAAGGGCAAAAGGTAAAATAGTTTGTACCTTGGAGAAGTTTTAACCTAAGCTGGTAAAAATAAGCTTATGGGATTTTCATGCAGGTCCCCACATCTGTACCCTAGAGTTCAGAGGGGGGAAGGAACCTTGACAACCTGTCATCCTCATAAGGAGCGGTGCTGGTGGGGATACAAGGGAACTGGAGTATCTGTAGGAATTGCTTGTATGATTTCTCATCAGCCAATGGGGTAAAACCGAAGTCTTCTCTGTTAGGCTGGTTTGGTGTGCTTTAGTAATATAGGACACTCAGCTTTGGGCTGTGACTGCCCTGCTCTAAGCAATTTGTCCTGAATTGATACTCTCAGTAGTGTCCCACCAAAGGCAGCATCGTTACAGTTACATACAAAGTTGTTTCAGTGCTTAGGCACCTGGCAAATTGGTTGCTCCACATGTATTACAGTAGAGTGGGAACAGCACCATAGCTAAGGTTGCACCAGACTTAATTTTTCTGTCCAAAGTACTTATTTTCACAAATGTCCCCCTCATTATTTTTTCAATAAAAAGCATTTCCTATTGTTTTCATTGAATCAGATTTCCTTAAGAATGTGAGTTAGAAATGATATTTTGGTTTGTTGTGTTGCCAATTGCAAACATTTAGAAATCATGAGTCAGGCCTCAAAAACCATAAGACTTTAAAAGATAATAAAATTTGGGTTCTTTTTATTTGCCTTCTGGTTTTTGAGTTATTAGGTGATGAGTATAGTATAAAAACTATATAGCATAGATATTCAGATTACATTTTTCAAGCTTTTCTTCACAAGTAGGTGGGCACAAAATATAGTTTAAAAGAAAATGAAAGCTAATATCTTCACATGATCACTCATCTCCAGGAGCAGGGGGTTTAAGAAAAACATCTAGTGTCATGAATTGGCAACACTGTTGTTAGATATTATTAGCTATCCTGCCACCTCGCTGACAGGTACAATTTTATAAGATCCTTGACATTTAGTCTTTTTAGAGGATGTTTCAAAATTTTGGGGTTTCCATGATTAGTCAAGGCTATAAGGTCCCAAACTTGCAAATACTGACATACATTTGTACACCTCTGTGCTGTCTGACCAGGATCAATGCCAACCCAGAATCTATTTCAGGCCCTTGCCTCCGGGAACAATTTATTAAACAGAAACTTGGGCAAAATACCAACAAGGGCAACAGTTTCCAGAGGCTTTCCCCTTACTGCTCTCAGCCAGTGTCCTGACCCAGGGACTCCTACTAATTCTCACTCCCCAGTGTCGGACAACAGAACACACACATATCCACCCCTCTCTTCCAGGCTTTTATAAGGACAGGAGCTCTTCATGCTTTTACCTGACCCTAAGCCAACAGCCTCAGCTGGGAGGCAGCTGATCATGGGTGGTGGTAATGGAGGCTTGGGGTGGCTAAGCCTCCACCAACCTCAGCTACTGTTCTCTGCCACGGTCCTGGGGCCAGGCTGTAGTGGGGCTCAGGCCTCCTCTGGGTGGCTGGGGCTCGGGGCAGTGCACATGGGTGGGCTGGGTCTTGTGGCGGCTTAAACAGGCCAGCTGGGGCTCCTCTGTCCACGGTGGGGGGCTCAGGGCTCCTCTGGCTCTAGTGGGTGAGAGTGGAGGGGAGGAGGGCAGGGCCTCGGGTGAAAGGGGTGGGGCCGGTGGCTAACTTCCCTGAATGGGGGGTTCATGGAGCTGATAACTCACAAGGTGAAATGAGCCCGTTTCCCTTTAAAGGGGCCAGTCACCCTGTGAACAGTACTTAACATTAAAACACGAGTACACGCTTGTACACACCACACACTGGCTTCAATGGGGCTATTTAGTCACATGCAAAATTAAGCACATATGTAAATGTTTGAAGGGCCTAAGAATACTAAGGGTGTGTACAAGTATATTCCATCCCACTATAGTGAACATGAAAGAAGAGACTTATCAAATGAGCTCTAACTTATTTTTTAAGGCTGGGGCTTCCAATGGCTTTCAGGGTTTTAGTTGCCCTGCTGCCATTGAAGTCCAGTGAGTTTGATGCCTAATCCCCTAAAGTGTCTTTGAAAATCCCAGCAAAAAATTTACTGAAAGATACAAATGCACAGAAAAGAGTAGGGAGGAAGGGGGCAAATCACACTGAACACTGAGCAACAGACCAATGTATTTTCATTGTCGTTCTTTATGCTTAACTTATTGTTAGAGTCTGATACAAGTTCTTGTTCATTCTACGCAATCCTGCAGTCTTTGATCCCACCCTCACCCCAAACTCCCACTGACTAGTGTAGGAATTTTGGAGGCATAAGGACTATGATCAGGCCTATTGTAGCAATGGTTTGATTCTTTTAATGAAAGTATCGTTTCTCATTACTACTATATGGGCCTTAATTCAAACACCCCCGTTCATGAAAGCACTTAAGCACAGGCACGAGATTATCAAAAGCATCTAAGTGATTTAGGAACATGTATTCTTGTGCTCCTAAACCACCTACATGCTTTTGAAAATCACACATGCTTAAAATAAGCATATGCTGAAGTCCCTTTGAAGTAAATAAGAGTTAAGTGCTTCCCTGAATTAGGACTGTGCTATCTTACTGAATATTGCTATCATGTGTCTATTAACGAGTTGAAAAGATCAATTTTACTTTGCAAGCATTACACAGTGTTTGA
Organism: Dermochelys coriacea; assembly: GCF_009764565.3. Lineage (NCBI taxonomy): Eukaryota > Metazoa > Chordata > Testudines > Dermochelyidae > Dermochelys > Dermochelys coriacea. Next base: position 129,110,226 of record NC_050070.1, read on the forward strand.
ATTACTTAGTTATTGTACATTAGAACAACTGTTCATATATTTTATAATTTGCATTTTGAAACTGTCCCTTCCTTTTCTGGGAGAAGATTCAGATCAAATAACTGGCGGTGACTGAGAAAATTGGGATAAATATTCAAACCCATTGTTGGCGAAGATAATTTCTGCAAAAAAAAGAGTGTATTTAATGTATTACAAAAAGCAAAACAAACAAATGTGGAACATTAAACTAAATGTCACATGTTTTACGTCCTGAAAGATACTCCTCATCCGTAACTGATATCTAGGGCTCTGTTTGCATTTGAAATTACACATTTAATTGTGTGGTTCTACACCCTGATAATCCATTTGGCTGAAAGTTGGCAGCATCAAATGCTTGTTCTGGCCCCTTTAGTTCTACTGAGACCAGAAGGGATGGGTGGCCAGTCTCTTCACCACTAGAATCATAAAGCTGGATCCTTTTTGTTGCTCGTTGGTTTTTGTGTTGATTTTAAGAAGTTAACCTAACCTAGAGCACATCCTTCTTAAACAAAGAAAAGCCCGGTTTATATAACAGGGTTCTTAACATACTTTTCTGGGAGGTTAACAGCAGGTGGTTGGAAAGAGGGTTTATTACCTGGAGCAGTTATTTATTAATGAGAACCTGAAGACAATTTGTTGCAAAAACACAAATCTTATCAATGGAGCTGGATGGGAAACTGTTTTCCCATCCTGCAAAAATGTAGGGTTTTTTTTATTGTTTCACATCTGGACCTTTTGCAGTTCTTCACTAAAACCTAGAGTGGGGGCCTGCCCTCCCCATGCAGAACAGCCCAGTGGTTAGAGCACTCACCTGGAGTGTGGGAGAACCAGATTCCACTCCCTGCTCTGCCTGACTCAGAGCAGCAGCTTGAAGCTGGGTCTCCCACATCTCAGGTGAGTGCTCTTACCACCAGGTGGGTACTGTCTCTCTCTTTGGCTTTGACCAGAAATTTCCTCCTGAACATGAAAAACCTTCCCAATGAAAGTTGTTTAGAAACGGATACATTTCCACACACACACAATAATTTAGATGAAAAACCATTTGTTGGAAAATTCCTAGCCAGCTCTGGTCATAAACAGTTTTAAATACTTTCAGTTGAGGCCCTTTGAATATACTAACAGTGGTTAGTTCTGGTATCAGGTGCGAGAAAAGCTTCTCCTAAGGCCTATTGTTTTTTCCTAATGGCCCATTGCCCTGAACAGGCCCTTCCCCACCCACTATCTGGATTGAAAGCATTTTGTCTAGTGGGTGTTACTGAGGCATAACTACATTTAAAATACATATACATAGTCAATATTCATAACTCCAGATACAAAAATGATACATGCCACCTCACATGACTTATCTTGCATAAAATGCATTATAATTATGTCATAATCACATCAAAATAATGTCACTGGGAAGAATATGGGGTGCAGTGTCACACTGGGTATCTCCATTAGGTTTTCCCTTCTTCTTATAGAACTAGATGCTCCTCTCTTCTTCTGTGCTCTCCCACCTTCAGTTACTGCCTGCTGTGCCCCCTCTTCGGTTTCCAGCTTAGCAAACTTGTTCCCGAGCTCTATTTCTCCTTCACTAGACTGTCTTTTCCTCAGCCTGGTTATTGTAGACACATGCTTCCACGGACCACTTTCCTGCCCAAGCAGACTCCTCCCTCCCCAGTCCAGCTTGCATCTCTGAGTCTCGACTTGTCCCTTCCTCCTCCTCTTGCCTTTCCTCCATTATCTGTTCAAACCCACTTCGAAATTAAACCATAGTTTCTACCTGCATGTCTTCAACCTCAGATCTTCTCTTCTATTATAGGCCAAAAACCTAATGGGGAGAAATTGTCTCGAGTAAATAGTACTCCATTTTGCTTATTTTGGTAGCCTTGAGTTAGTGAGAAGAAAATGTTTTTGTTTTATTCTTTGCTCTACCTGTTAATTATTGCTTTTAGTTAGGATAGACGGGTTATGGCTGCAGTTCTTGCTTTTGAAATTATTTACTGGTTTGTGTGTGAGTGAAGAATGTATGACATGCTAGGAGGCACCAGCACTGATGGACTGGATGGTCGAGTGGGGAGTGGAGAAACCAAGAGGCACTAACCTTATTATCAGAATCACCTGTATGGCAGATTGACAACCCTAATGAAAAGGCATACACCCTAAGGACAAGATAAAGAATGGAGCCAGAGGAACAAGATAAGAAACAGCTGCAGGGACTCCCAGTAATAACCCACAGTAATGCTGATTGGGAGCAATCCCGACCAACAGCTCCCATGTGATGCAGCAGAGTCTATAGACTTGTTTGGGAACTTATTATTATAAAAGACAGGTGCATTGCCACGGCTCGGTGGGTTTGTTCTGCATCAACGTCGGAGCTCTTTATAAGCCTAACACCATGAGTTTAATCGGGGATACTGTCCACGAACAAAGCTCTGTTCAGGTACTTGGTCTAGGGTCATATACTTGTGTAGCTTCCACATTTGGTCATGCACACCATCTCTGTCATTGCGCGGGTCACTACTGATACTGTCTGTGTATTGGTTGCTGCTTTCACTACCACATTCCTGTCACGGAGTCACTGACAACCACTATGCACCAAACCTTGCTAGGCTCTTTGCGGCCTGCTTCCAAACTCCCATTCAAACTCCTCTGTTTACAGTTCTGTTGGATAGCTCCTGTGTCACTGCACCTGTGCTGCTTGCTGATCAATTTCCTGATTATAGAGGCCCCCTCATCAGGGAAGCCCCGGTCCCCAAACAAGGCTCTGCTTCCCTCAGAACACGATTGACGACGAGCCTCCACAAGCTAATAAAAAGTCTAAAAAAGTGAAAAACATATGTTGCAGTGCACAAATAGCTGCTTATATGAGCAAAAGCCAATAGTGGGACAAATGGTCGGTATAGTTGTGGGCAAGATCATTCCATACATTAAAAAAACCCAATCCAGCTCCAATAAAATCATAGACAGGGAGCAAGTGACGAGCGAGGCACACGAAAAGAGCCGGGGCCACGGCAAGAGGGCCCTTGGAGAAAGGCAGCAAATAAAGCGCACCTTGGCGCTATGAGGCGTAGGGCGGAGATCTGTTGGTGAGCTAGGCACACCAAAAGAGCCTAGGCCCTGGCAAGAGAGGGGCTGTATTGGCTGTGAATCAAACACAGGCCTCCCGCGTGGTGGGTGAGAATTCTGCCACTGAACCACCAATGCCCTGCTTCTTTGGGTCTTCAAGCAGAAGCGATGCTTTCCACCAGGGGCTTCGGCCAACGCCGGCTAGGCTCCTTCTGCCTCTTGTGCAGCTTGTGTGGAGAAAAGGTCTCTCCTCACAGAGCCGTGGCCTTTGCCTTTAGCAACCCCGCGCAGGGACAAAGAGTTTGCTTTTCCTTTGAAAGAGGTCAAAGGGAGGTGCAAAAGGAGGACCACTGCACCGGACGGGTAGCACGGGATGTGCCACAAGCCAGGTAGGAGTTGAACCTGCACTCTCCTGATCCGTAGTCAGATGCTTTATCCTTTGAGCCAATGGCCCCCGGTGTATGGCCTTTTGCCTGCCGTGGCCTTGCTGCCTAAGTGAGGCGGAATGGTAGCATGAGGAAAGACCTTCTCTCTCCAAGCCCCGCTTTCCTCTCCCACCAGCGCAGGAGAGAACGTAAGAGGAAAGGCAGTGGCGGGCACAGACCAGCAACAGCGAGGATGCAACTCGGCATCTGAGCGCCCCCGAGCACCTGCCCACGCCCCTTCTGGAAGCCTATTTTCTCTCCACTTCATTGGGGGCGGGAGCAAAACCAAAGCCAAAGCCTGGCTGTTTCTGCCTGGTTTCAAACCAGGGATCTTACGCGTGTGAGGCAAACGTGATAACCGCTACACTTCAGAAAACGACGCTACACTGCTGGGGACAGGGCTCTGAGCAGCTCCCTTTCGCTGGCCTGAAGGTTGCCTCGGGCCCCAGCCAGAGGCAGAAGAAATGTGGCCGTCGTTGGTGGAAGCCCTTGGGGGAAAAGCACCGCCTCTGCTTGCAGACCCAAAGAAGCAGGGCATTGGTGGTTCAGTGATAGAATCCTCGCCCACCATGGGGAAGGCCCGTGTTTGATTAATTTCCAAAGCACCCCCTCTCTTGCTGGGGCCCCAGCCCTTTTCGTCTGCCTGGCTCGCCAGCAGCTCCCCACCCTACGCCTTTGAGCACCAAGGTGCGCTTCATTTGCTGAGCTTCTCCAAAGGGGCCTTTTGGCACCGGTTCTGCTGTTCATTGCCCTTTCCTTTCATTTTGAGGAGCCCTGCCACAGGGCCAAGAGCAGCTTGCTGAGAAGCCTGCAGCTTCGTTGGCAGTATTCAGCCCCTTCCCACTCTTCATCTGAGGCCGCAGCACAGTCACACGCGCGGGCTGGGAGACCTCCAGCCACCAGGTCAACCCGCATGTGGCTCAGGAGCCTGCTTCACCCTGAGGGAAGGGCCCGACGGATCACTTCTCAGGCCCGTGGGTGCGGTTCCCATCCCAGCGGCTTGGTTGGACGGTGGGCATGGTAAGTCCTGGCTCACGCAACATGGAGGAAAGTCAGTCTGCCCTTCCACCCCAACTCTCCCAGCCACCCCATGCTTTCCTCGCTGCCACTTGATCTTGTGGTGCAACGTTATCACATCTGACTCCAAATCAGAAGGTTATGTTTTCAAATCACATCGGAGTCAAGCAGGTGACTATTGTGCCTTTGTCCTGGTGCAACTTGTGTGGAAAGAGGGTCTCTCCTGACAGGGCCATGGCCTTTGTCTGTAGCAACCCCGCGCAGGGCCCAGTGAGCTTCCTTTTCCTTCAAAAGAGGTCAAAGGGACGTGGAAAAGAAGGGCCACAACACCGGATGGGCAGCAGGGGGGCGTGTCACAAACCAGGTAGGAGTCGAACCTGCACTCTCCTGATCTGTAGTCAGACACGTTACCCGTTGTGCCACTGGCCCCCGGGGCATAGCCTTTTCCTTGCCGTGGCCGCGCTGCCTAACTGATGTGGAGAGGTAGCGTGAGGAAAGACCTTTTCTCTCCAAGCCCCGCTTTCCTCTCCCATTAGTGCAGGAGAGAACGCAAGAGGAAAGGCAACGGCGGGCACAGACCAGCAACGACGAGGATGCAACTCGGCATCTGAGCGCCCCGAGTACACGCTCCCCGTCTGGAAAACTGTTTTCCCTCCGCTTCATCAGGAGCGGGAGCAAAAGCCAAAGCAAAAGCCTGGTTGTTTCTGCCTGGTTTCAAACTACAGACCTTTCACATATGAGGTAAATGTGATAATCACGACACTACAGAAACTGAGGGCCGGCAACTGCTGGGTACATGTCCCGGAGCAGCCCCCTTTGGCTGGCCTGAAGGCCGCCTCAGGCCACAACCGGAGGCAGAAGGAGCCTCACCGGCGTTGGCCGAAGCCCTTGGCGGAAAGAATCACTTCTGCTTGCAGACACAAAGAAGCAGGGCATTGGTGGTTCAGTGGTAGAATTCTCACTCACCACACGGGAGGCCTGTGTTCGATTCACAGCCAATGCAGCCCCTCTCTTCCCGGGGCCCCTGTGTGTGCCTGGTGTGCCTGGCTCGCCAGTGACTCTCCCCCCTACACTTCTGGGTGCCAAGGTGCGCTTTATTTGCTGAGCTTCTCCAAAGGCCCCTTTACAGGGGTGCTGCTGTTCTTTGCCCTTTCCTTTCATTTTGAGGAGCCCTGCCACGGGGCCAAGAGCACCTTGCTGAGAAGCCTTCAGCTTCGGGGGCAGTATTCAGCCTCTTCCCACTCTTCATCTGGGGCCACAGCACGTGCACACGTGCACAGGTCAACCTGCATGCGGCTCAGGACCCTGCTTCACCCCAAGGGAAGGGCCCGACGGGTCACTTCTCAGGCCCGTGGGTGCGGTTCCCATTCCAGCGTCTTGTTTGGACAGTGGGCATGGTAAGTACTGACTCAGGCAACATGGAGGAAAGTCAGTCTGCCCTTCCACCCCAACTCTCCCAGCCACCACACGCTGTCTTTGCTGCCAGCTGGCCTCGTGGCGCAATGGTAGCGCTTCTGACTCCAGATCAGAAGGTTATGTGTTCAAATCACGTCGGGGTCAAGCAGGTGACTGTTACGCCTTTGTCCCGGTGCACCTTGCTTAGGGAGAGCATCTTTCCTGACAGGGCTGTGGCCTTTCCATTTAGCAACCCCGCGCAGGGCCCAGTGAGCTTGCTTTTCCTTCAAAAGACATCAAAGGGAGGCGCAAAAGGATGGCCAACGCACTGGACGGGCAGCAGGGGCACGTGCCCCAAGCCAGGCAGGAGTCAAACCTGCAGTCTCCTGATCCGTAGTAAAACGCGTTATCCGTTGCGCCACTGGCCCCTGGGGCACGGCCTTTTGCCTGCCGTGGCCGCACTGCCTAAGTGAGGAAGAACGGTAGCGTGAGGGAAGACCTTCTCTCTCTCAGCCCCGTTTTCCTCTCCCACCAAGGCAGGAGAGAATGCAAGAGGAAAGGCAGCGGCGGGCCCAGACCCGCAATGACGAGGATGCAACTCGGCGTCTGAGCGCCCCCGAGCTCCTGCCCGCGCCCCTTGTGGAAACCTGTTTTCCCTCCGCTTCATCGGAAGCAGAAGCAGGAGCAAAAACCAAAGACAAAGCCAAAGCCGGGCTCTTTCTGCCCAGTTATGAGCCAAGGACCTTTCCCGTGTGAGGCGAACATGATAATCGCTACATTACAGAAACCAAGGGCCGGCCGCATTTGGGTATTTGCTGCCTTTCTCCAAGGGCCCTCTTCTTAGGGGTGCTGCTGTTCTTTCCCTTTCCTTTCATATTGAGGAGCCCAGCCACAGGGCCAAGAGCAGCACCTCATCATTGCTGGTCTGTGCCCGCCGCTGCCTTTCCTCTTGCGTTCTCTCCTGCGCTGGTGGGAGAGGAAAGCGGGGCTTGGAGAGAGAAGGTCTTTCCTCACGCTACCTCTCCGCCTTCAGTTAGGCAGTGCGGCCACGCAGGCAAAAGGCCATGGCCCGAGGGCGAGTGGCGCAACAGATAATGCGACTGACTACGGATCAGGAAAGTGCAGGTTTGACTCCTGCCTGGCTTGTGGCATGTGCCCCTGTTGCCCGTCCGTAGTTGTGGCTCTACATTTGTGCATCTCTTTGACCTTTCGAAGGAAAAGCAAGCTCAATATGCCCCGCGCGGGGTTGCTAAAGGTTACGGCCCTGTCAGGAGAGACGCTCTCCCCAAGCAAGGTGCACCAGGAGAAAGACACAACCTTCACCTGGTTGACACCAACGGGATATGAACACAAATCCTTCTGATTTGGAGTCAGATATGATAACGTTGCACCACAAGGTCAGGTAGCAAGGAGGAAAGCATGTGGTGCCTGGGAGAGTTGGGGTGGAAGGGGGGACTGACTTTCCTCCTTGTTGCGTGAGCCAGGACTTACCATGCCCACCGTCCAACCAAGCCGCTGGGATGGGAATGGCACCCATGGGCCTGAAAAGTGACCTGTCGGGCGCTTCCCTCGAGGTGAAGGAGACTCCTGAGCCGCATGCGGGTTGACCTGGTAGCTGGAGGTCGCCCAGCCCACGCGTGTGCACATGCTGCGACCCCAGCTGAAGAGCACGAAGGGGCTGATTACTGCCCCGGAAACTGCAGGTATGTAAGCAAGATGCTCTTGGCCCCGTGGCTGGGCTCCTCAAAATGAAAGGACAGGGAAAGAACGGCAGCACCCCTAACAAGAGGGCCCTTGGAGAAAGGCAGCAAATAAAGCGCACCTTGGCGCTCCGAGGTGTAGGGCGGGGATCTGTTGCTGAACTAGGGACACGAAAAGAGCCCGGGCCCTGGCAAGAGAGGGGCTGCATTGGCCGTGAATCGAACACGGGTCTCGCGCGTAGCGGGCGAGAATTCTACCACTGAACCAAAAATGCTCTGCTCCTTTGGGCTTGCCAGCAGAGGTGGTGCTTTCCGCCAAGGGCTTTGGTCATGCTGGCTAGGCTCCTTCTACCTCTAGCCGGGGCGTGAGGCGGACCTCAGGCTAGCCAAAGGGGGCCGCTCCGGGCCCTGTACCCAAAGGCGGCCGGCCCTTGGTTTCTGTAATGTAGCGATTATCATGTTCGCCTCAGACGGGAAAGGTCCTTGGCACAAAACTGGGCAGAAAGAGCCCGGCTTTGTCTTTGTCTTTGGTTTTTGCTCCTGCTTCCATTCCATTGAAGCGGAGGGAAAACAGGCTTCCACAAGGAGCGTGGGCAGGTGCTCGGGGGCGCTCAAATGCTGAGTTGCATCCTCGTCATTGCGGGTCTGTGCCCGCCGCTGCCTTTCCTCTTGCATTCTCTCTTGCCTTGGTGGGAGAGGAAAACGGGGCTGAAAGACAGAAGGTCTTCCCTCACGCTACCGTTCTGCCTCACTTAGGCAGTGCGGCCACGGCAGGCAAAAAGGCTGTGCCCCAGAGGCCAGTGGCACAACGGATAACGCGTCTGACTACGGATCAGGAGACTGCAGGTTCGACTTCTGCCTGGCTTGTGGCATGTGCCCCTGCTGCCCATAGGGTGTTGTGGCTCTTCTTTTGCGCCTCTCTTTGACCTCTTTCAAAGGAAAAGCAAGCTCACTGGGCCCTGCGCGGGGTTGCTAAAGGGAAAGGCCACAGCCCTGTCAGGAAATGGCTGTGAAAAAAGCTAATGCGGTTTTGGGATGCATCAGGGGAGGCATTTCCAGGAGGGATAAGGAGGTTTTAGTACCATTATACAAGGCACTGGTGAGACCTCACCTAGAATACTGTGTGCAGGTCTGGTCTCCCATGTTTAAAAAGGATGAATTCAAACTGGAGCAGGTACAGAGAAGGGCTACTACGATGATCCGAGGAATGGAAAACTTGTCTTATGAAAGGAGACTTAAGGAGCTTGGCTTGTTTAGCCTAACTAAAAGAAGGTTGAGGGGAGATATGATTGCTCTCTATAAATATATCAGAGGGATAAATATAGGAGAGGGAGAGGAATTATTTAAGCTCAGCACCAATGTGGACACAAGAACAAATGGGTATAAACTGGCCACCAGGAAGTTTAGACTTGAAATCAGATGAAGGTTTTTAACCATCAGAGGAGTGAAGTTTTGGAATAACCTTCCAAGGGAAGCAGTGGGGGCAAAAGATCTATCTGGTTTTAAGATTCTACTTGATAAGTTTATGGAGGAGATGGCATGATGGGATAATGGGATTTTGGTAAGTAATTGATCTTTAAATATTCAGGGTAAATATGCCAAATCCCCTGAGATGGGATATTAGATGGATGGGATCTGATTTACTATAGAAAATTCTTTCCTGGGTATCTGGCTGGTGAATCTTGCCCATGTGCTCAGGGTTTGGCTGATTGCCATGTTTGGGGTCGGGAGGGAGTTTTCCTCCAGGGCAGATTGGAGAGGCCCTGGAGATTTTTTTGCCTTCCTCTGTAGCATGGGGCATGGTTGACTGGAGGGAGGCTTCTCTGCTCCTTGAAGTTTTGAACCATGATTTGAGGACTTCAATAGCTCAGACATGGGTGAGGTTTTTCATAGGAGTGGTGGGTGACATTCTGTGGCCTGCGCTGTGCAGGAGGTCGGACTAGATGATCAGAATGGTCCCTTCTGACCTTAGTATCTATGAATCTATGAATCTATAAAGATGTTCTCCCCAAGCAAGGTGCACCGGGACAAAGGCGCAACAGTCACCTGCTTGACCCCGATGTGATTTGAACACATAACCTTCTGATCTGGAGTCAGACGCGCTACCATTGCGCCACGAGGCCAGCTGGCAGCAAAGAGAGCGTGTGGTGGATGGGAGAGTTGGGATGGAAGGGCAGACTGACTTTCCTCCATGTTGCGTGAGCCAGTACTTACCATGCCCACCGTCCAACCAATCCGCTGGGATGGAAACCGCACCCACGGGCCTCAGAAGTGACCTGTCGGGCCCTTCCCATGGGGTGAAGCAGGCTCCTGAGCCACATGTGGGTTGACCTGGTGGCTGGAGCTCGCCCAGCTCATGCATGTGCACGGGCTGCGGCCCCAGATGAAGAGCGGGAGAGGGCTTAATACTGCCAATGAAGCTGCAGGCTTTTCAGCAAGCTGCTATTAGCCCCGCGGCAGAGCTCCTCAAAATGAAAGGAAAGGGCAAAGAACAGCAGCACCCCTGCCCAGAGACCCCTTTGGAGAAGCTCAGCAAATAAAGCGCACCTTGGCACTCAGAAGTGTAGGGGGGAGAGCCACTAGCGAGCCAGGCACACCAAAAGAACTGGGGCCGTGGCAAGAGAGGGGCTGTATTGGCTGTGAATCAAACACAGGCCTGCCGTGTGGTGAGTGAGAATTCTGACACTGAACCACGTATGCCCTACTTCTTTGGCTCTGCAAGCGGAGGTGGTGATTTCCCCCAAGGGCTTCCGCGAATGCCGGCTAAACTCCTTCTGCCTCTGGCCGGAGCTCGAGGCAGGCTTTGGGCCAGCGAAAGGGAGCCACTCAGGGCCCTGTACCCAGCAGGAAAGGGTCGGTTTCTGTAGTGTAGCGGTTATCACGTTCGCCTCACACGCGAAAGGTCCCTGGTTCAAAACCAGGTAGAAACAGCCAGGCTGTGGTTATGGTTTTGCTCCCGCTCCCGATGAAACGGAGAGAAAATAGGCTTCCAGAAGTGGTGTTGGCAGGAGCTAGGGGGCGCTCAGACGCCGAGTTGCGTCCTCATCGTTGCTGGTCTGTGCTTGCCGCTGCCTTTCCTCTTGCGTTTCCTCCTGCGCTGGTGGGAGAGGAAAGCGGGGCTTCGAGAAAGAAGGTCTTTCCTCACGCTAGCTCTCCACCTTCAGTTAGGCAGTGTGGCCACAGGAGGCAAAAGGCCATGCCCTGGGGGCCAGTGGCGCAACAGATAACGCGTCTGACTACGGATCAGGAGAGTACAGGTTTGACTCCTTCCTGGCTTGTGGCACGTGCCCCTGCTGCCCGTCGGGTGTTGTGGCTCTTCTTTTGCGCCTCTCTTTGACCTCTTTCGAAGGAAAAGCAAGCTCAGTGGGCCCTGCGCAGGATTGCTAAAGGCTACGGTGCTGTCAGGAGAGACGCTATCCCCAAGGAAGGCACACCAGAAGAAAGACACAACCTTCACCAGGTTGACATCAACGGGATATGAACACAAAACCTTCTGATTTGGAGTCAGATACGCTAACGTTGCACCACAAGGTCAGGTGGCAGTGAGGAAAGCATGTGGTGGCTGGGAGAGTGGGGGGTGGAAGGAGGGACTGACTTTCCTCCTTGTTGCATGAGCCAGGACTTACCATGCCCACCATCCAAGCAAGCCGCTGGGATGGGAACGGCACCCACGGGCCTGAGAAGTGACCCGTCGGGCCCTTCCCTCGAGGTGAAGCAGGCTCCTGAGTCGCATGCGGGTTCACCTGGTGGCTGGAGGTCTCCCAGATCACACGTGTGCACGTGCTGCGGCCCCAGCTGAAGCGTGCGAAGGGGCTGATTACTGCCCCCGAAACTGCAGGTTTCTAAGCAAGCTGCTCTTGGCCCCATGGCTGGGCTCCTCAAAATGAAAGGAAAGGGAAAGAACAACAGCACCCCTAACAAGAGGGCCCTTGGAGAAAGGCAGCAAATAAAGCGCACCTTGGCGCTCCGAGGTGTAGGGCGGGGAATCCGTTGCTGAGCTAGGCACATGAAAAGAGCCCGGGCCCTGGCAAGAGGGGGCTGCATTGGCCGTGAATCGAACACGGGTCTCCCGCGTGGCGGGAAAGAATTCTACCACTGAACCACCAATGCTCTGCTCCTTTGGGCTTGCCAGCAGAGGCGGTGCTTTCCGCCAAGGGCTTTGGTCATGCTGGCTAGGCTCCTTCTGCCTCTGGCCGGAGCGTGAGGCGGACCTCAGGCTAGCCAAAGGGGGCCGCTCCGGGCCCTGTACCCAAAGGCGGCCGGCCCTTGGTTTCTGTAATGTAGCGATTATCATGTTCGCCTCACACGGGAAAGGTTCCTTGGCACAAAACTGGGCAGAAAGAGCCCGGCTTTGTCTTTGTCTTTGGTTTTTGCTCCTGCTTCTGCTTCCATTGAAGCGGAGGGAAAACAGGCTTCCACAAGGAGCACGAGCAGGTGCTCGGGGGCGCTCAGACGCCGAGTTGCATCCTAATCATTGCGGGTCTGTGCCCGCCGCTGCCTTTCCTCTTGCATTCTCTCCTGCCTTCGTGGGAGAGGAAAACGGGGCTGAGAGAGAGAAGGTCTTCCCTTACGCTACCGTTCTGCCTCACTTAGGCATTGCGGCCACGGCAGGCAAAAGGCCGTGCCCCAGGGGCCAGTGGCGCAACGTATAACGCGTCTGACTACGGATCAGGAGACTGCAGGTTCAACTCCTGCCTGGCTTGTGGCACGTACCCCTGCTGCCCGTCCAGTGCGGTGGCCATCCTTTTGTGCCTCCCTTTGCCCTCTTTCAAAGGAAAAGCAAGCTCACTGGGCCCTGCGTGGGGTTGCTAAAGGGAAAGGCCACGGCCTTGTCAGGAGAGATGCTCTCCCCAATCAACGTGCACCGGGACAAAGGGGCAACAGTCACCTGCTTGACCCCGATGTGATTTGAACACATAACCTTCTGATCTGGAGTCAGACACGCTACCATTGCGCCACAAGGCCAGCTAGCAGCAAAGAGAGCATGTGTTGGCTGGGAGAGTTGGGGCGGAAGGGCAGACTGACTTTTCTCCATGTTGCGTGGGCCAGGACTTACCATGCCCACCGTCCTACCAAGCCGCTGTGATGGGAACCGCACCCACAGGCCTGAGAAGTGACCCGTCGGGCCCTTCCCTCAGGGTGAAGCAGGCTTCTTAGCCGTATGCGGGTTGACCTGGTGGTTGGAGGTCTCCCAGCCCACGCTTGTGCAGGTATTACTGCCCCAGATGAAGAGTGGGAAGGGGTGAATACTGCCCCCAAATCTGTAGGCTCCTCAGGAAGCTGCTTTTGGCCCCGCGGCAGGGCTCCTCAAAATGAAAGGAAAGGGCAAAGAACAGCAGCCTGCCAAGAGGCCCCTTTGAGAAACTCAGCAAATAAAGCGCACCTTGGCGCTCAGAGGCGTAGGGCGGGGAGCTGCTGGCGAGCCAGGCAGAGGAAAAGAGCCGAGGCCCCAACAAGAGAGGGGATGCATTGGCTGTGAATCGAACACAGGCTTCCTGCGTGGTGAGTGAGAATTCTACCGCTGGACCACTAATGCCCTACTTCTTTGGCCCTACAAGCGGAGGCGGTGCTTTCCCCCAAGGGCTTCTGCGAACATTGGCCAAACTCTTCTACCTCTGGCCGGAGCCCGAGGCAGGCTTCGGGCCAGCGAAAGGGAGCCACTCAGGGCCCTGTACGCAGCAGCATAGCATCAGTTTCTGTAGTGTAGTAGTTATCACATTTGCCTCACACGCAAACAGTCCCTGTTTCAAAACCGAGCAGAAACAGCCAGGCTTTGATTTTGGCTTTTGCTCCCGCTCCCGATGAAGCGGAGGGAAAACAGGCTTCCACAAGGGGCACGGGCAGGTGCTCAGACGCGCTCAGACGCTGAGTTAAGTCCTCACCGTTGCTGGTCTGTACCCGCCGCTGCCTTTCCTCTTGCGTTCTCTCCTGCGCTGGAGGGAGAGGAAAGCGGGGCTTGGAGAGAGAAGGTCTTTCCTCACGCTACCTCTCCGCCTTCAGTTAGGCAGTGCGGCCACGCAGGCAAAAGGCCGTGGCCCGAGGGCCAGTTGCGCAACAGATAATGCGTCTGACTACGGATCAGGAGAGTGCAGGTTCGACTCCTGCCTGGCTTGTGACACGTGCCCCTGCTGCCCATCCGGTGTTGTGGCTCTTCTTTTGCACCTCTCTTTGACCTCTTTCGAAGGAAAAGCAAGCTCAATGGGCCCTGCGCAGGATTGCTAAAGGCTACGGCGCTGTCAGGAGAGACGCTATCCCCAAGGAAGGCACACCAGAAGAAAGACACAACCTTCACCAGGTTGACACCAACGGGATATGAACACAAAACCGTCTGATTTGGAGTCAGATATGCTAACGTTGCACCACAAGGTCAGGTAGCAAGGAGGAAAGCATGTGGTGGCTGGGAGAGTGGGGGTGGAAGGGGGGACTGACTCTCCTCCTTGTTGCGTGAGCCAGGACTTACCATGACCACCGTCCAACCAAGCCGCTGGGATGGGAATGGCACCCATGGGCCTGAAAAATGACTTGTTGGGCGCTTCCCTCGAGGTGAAGGAGGCTCCTGAGCTGCATGCGGGTTGACCTGGTATCTGGAGGTCGCCCAGCCCACGCATGTGCACATGCTGCGACCCCAGCGGAAGAGCGCGAAGGGGCTGATTACTGCCCCCGAAACTGCAGGCTTCTAAGCAAGCTCCTCTTGGCCCCGTGGTTGGGCTCCTCAAAATAAAAGGAAAGGGAAAGAACAGCAGCACCCCTAACAAGAGGGCCCTTGGAGAAAGGCAGCAAATAAAGCGCACCTTGGCGCTCCGAGGTGTAGGGCGGGGATCCGTTGCTGAGCTAGGCACACGAAAAGAGCCCGGGTCCTGGCAAGAGAGGGGCTGCATTGGCCGTGAATCGAACACGGGTCTCCCGCGTGGCGGGCGAGAATTCTACCACTGAACCACCAATGCTCTGCTCCTTTGGGCTTGCCAGCAGAGGCGGTGCTTTCCGCCAAGGGCTTTGGTCATGCTGGCTAGGCTCCTTCTGCCTCTAGCCGGGGCGTGAGGTGGACCTCAGGCTAGCCAAAGGGGGCCGCTCTGGCCCTGTACCCAAAGGCGGCCGGCCCTTGGTTTCTGTAATGTAGCATTTATCATGTTCACCTCACACGGGAAAGGTCCTTGGCTCATAACTGGGCAGAAAGAGCCCGGCTTTGGCTTTGTCTTTGGTTTTTGCTCCTGCTTCTGCTTCCAATGAAGCGGAGGGAAAACAGGTTTCCACAAGGAGCGCGGGCAGGTGCTCGGGGGCGCTCAGATGCCGAGTTGCATCCTCGTCATTACGGGTCTGTGCCCGCTGCTGCCTTTCCTCTTACATTCTCTCCTGCCTTCGTGGGAGAGGAAAACGGGGCTGAGAGAGAGAAGGTCTTCCCTCACGCTACCGTTCTTCCTCACTTAGGCAGTGCGGCCACAGCAGGCAAAAGGCCGTGCCCCAGGGGCCAGTGGCGCAACGGATAACGCGTCTGACTACGGATCAGGAGACTGCAGGTTCGACTCCTGCCTGGCTTGTGGCACGTGCCCCTGCTGCCCGTCCGGTGCGGTGGCCATCCTTTTGCGCCTCCCTTTGACCTCTTTCGAAGGAAAAGCAAGCTCACTGCGCCCTGCGCGGGTTGCTAAAGGGAAAAGCCACAGCCCTGTCAGGAAAGATGTTCTCCCCAAGCAAGGTGCACCGGGACAAAGGCGCAGCAGTCACCTGCTTGACCCCGATGTGATTTGAACACATAACCTTCTGATCTGGAGTCAGACGCGCTACCATTGCGCCACGAGGCCAGCTGGCAGCAAAGAGAGCGTGTGGTGGATGGGAGAGTTGGGATGGAAGGGCAGACTGACTTTCCTCCATGTTGCGTGAGCCAGCACTTACCATGCCCACCGTCCAACCAATCCGCTGGGATGGAAACCGCACCCACGGGCCTCAGAAGTGACCTGTCGGGCCCTTCCCACGGGGTGAAGCAGGCTCCTGAGCCACATGTGGGTTGACCTGGTGGCTGGAGCTCGCCCAGCTCATGCATGTGCACGGGCTGCGGCCCCAGATGAAGAGCGGGAGAGGGCTTAATACTGCCAATGAAGCTGCAGGCTTTTCAGCAAGCTGCTATTAGCCCCGCGGCAGAGCTCCTCAAAATGAAAGGAAAGGGCAAAGAACAGCAGCACCCCTGCCCAGAGACCCCTTTGGAGAAGCTCAGCAAATAAAGCGCACCTTGGCACTCAGAAGTGTAGGGGGGAGAGCCACTAGCGAGCCAGGCACACCAAAAGAACAAGGGCCGTGGCAAGAGAGGGGCTGTATTGGCTGTGAATCAAACACAGGCCTGCCGTGTGGTGAGTGAGAATTCTAACACTGAACCACGTATGCCCTACTTCTTTGGCTCTGCAAGCGGAGGTGGTGATTTCCCCCAAGGGCTTCCGCGAATGCCGGCTAAACTCCTTCTGCCTCTGGCCGGAGCTCGAGGCAGGCTTTGGGCCAGCGAAAGGGAGCCACTCAGGGCCCTGTACCCAGCAGGAAAGGGTCGGTTTCTGTAGTGTAGCGGTTATCACGTTCGCCTCACACGCGAAAGGTCCCTGGTTCAAAACCAGGTAGAAACAGCCAGGCTGTGGTTATGGTTTTGCTCCCGCTCCCGATGAAACGGAGAGAAAATAGGCTTCCAGAAGTGGTGTTGGCAGGTGCTAGGGGGCGCTCAGACGCCGAGTTGCGTCCTCGTCGTTGCTGGTCTGTGCTTGCCGCTGCCTTTCCTCTTGCGTTTCCTCCTGCGCTGGTGGGAGAGGAAAGCGGGGCTTCGAGAAAGAAGGTCTTTCCTCACGCTAGCTCTCCACCTTCAGTTAGGCAGTGTGGCCACAGGAGGCAAAAGGCCATGCCCTGGGGGCCAGTGGCGCAACAGATAACGCGTCTGACTACGGATCAGGAGAGTACAGGTTTGACTCCTTCCTGGCTTGTGGCACGTGCCCCTGCTGCCCGTCGGGTGTTGTGGCTCTTCTTGTGCGCCTCTCTTTGACCTCTTTCGAAGGAAAAGCAAGCTCAGTGGGCCCTGCGCAGGATTGCTAAAGGCTACGGTGCTGTCAGGAGAGACGCTATCCCCAAGGAAGGCACACCAGAAGAAAGACACAACCTTCACCAGGTTGACATCAACGGGATATGAACACAAAACCTTCTGATTTGGAGTCAGATACGCTAACGTTGCACCACAAGGTCAGGTGGCAGTGAGGAAAGCATGTGGTGGCTGGGAGAGTGGGGGGTGGAAGGAGGGACTGACTTTCCTCCTTGTTGCATGAGCCAGGACTTACCATGCCCACCATCCAAGCAAGCCGCTGGGATGGGAACGGCAACCACGGGCCTGAGAAGTGACCCATCGGACCCTTCCCTCGAGGTGAAGCAGGCTCCTGAGTCGCATGCGGGTTCACCTGGTGGCTGGAGGTCTCCCAGATCACACGTGTGCACGTGCTGCGGCCCCAGCTGAAGCGTGCGAAGGGGCTGATTACTGCCCCCGAAACTGCAGGTTTCTAAGCAAGCTGCTCTTGGCCCCATGGCTGGGCTCCTCAAAATGAAAGGAAAGGGAAAGAACAACAGCACCCCTAACAAGGGGGCCCTTGGAGAAAGGCAGCAAATAAAGCGCACCTTGGCGCTCCGAGGTGTAGGGCGGGGATCCGTTGCTGAGCTAGGCACACGAAAAGAGCCCGGGCCCTGGCAAGAGAGGGGCTGCATTGGCCGTGAATCGAACACGGGTCTCCCGCGTGGCGGGAAAGAATTCTACCACTGAACCACCAATGCTCTGCTCCTTTGGGCTTGCCAGCAGAGGCGGTGCTTTCCGCCAAGGGCTTTGGTCATGCTGGCTAGGCTCCTTCTGCCTCTGGCCGGAGCGTGAGGCGGACCTCAGGCTAGCCAAAGGGGGCCGCTCCGGGCCCTGTACCCAAAGGCGGCCGGCCCTTGGTTTCTGTAATGTAGCGATTATCATGTTCGCCTCACACGGGAAAGGTCCTTGGCACAAAACTGGGCAGAAAGAGCCCGGCTTTGTCTTTGTCTTTGGTTTTTGCTCCTGCTTCTGCTTCCATTGAAGCGGAGGGAAAACAGGCTTCCACAAGGAGCACGAGCAGGTGCTCGGGGGCGCTCAGACGCCGAGTTGCATCCTCATCATTGCGGGTCTGTGCCCGCCGCTGCCTTTCCTCTTGCATTCTCTCCTGCCTTCGTGGGAGAGGAAAACGGGGCTGAGAGAGAGAAGGTCTTCCCTCACGCTACCGTTCTGCCTCACTTAGGCATTGCGGCCACGGCAGGCAAAAGGCCGTGCCCCAGGGGCCAGTGGCGCAACGTATAACGCGTCTGACTACGGATCAGGAGACTGCAGGTTCGACTCCTGCCTGGCTTGTGGCACGTACCCCTGCTGCCCGTCCAGTGCGGTGGCCATCCTTTTGTGCCTCCCTTTGCCCTCTTTCAAAGGAAAAGCAAGCTCACTGGGCCCTGCGTGGGGTTGCTAAAGGGAAAGGCCACGGCCTTGTCAGGAGAGATGCTCTCCCCAATCAACGTGCACCGGGACAAAGGGGCAACAGTCACCTGCTTGACCCCGATGTGATTTAGAATCATAGAATCATAGAATATCAGGGTTGGAAGGGACCCCAGAAGGTCATCTAGTCCAACCCCCTGCTCAAAGCAGGACCAAGTCCCAGTTAAATCATCCTAGCCAGGGCTTTTTCAAGCCTGACCTTAAAAACCTCTAAGGAAGGAGATTCTACCACCTCCCTAGGTAACGCATTCCAGTGTTTCACCACCCTCTTAGTGAAAAAGTTTTTCCTAATATCCAATCTAAACCTCCCCCATTGCAACTTGAGACCATTACTCCTCGTTCTGTCATCTGCTACCATTGAGAACAGTCTAGAGCCATCCTCTTTGAAACCCCCTTTCAGGTAGTTGAAAGCAGCTATCAAATCCCCCCTCATTCTTCTCTTCTGCAGACTAAACAATCCCAGCTCCCTCAGCCTCTCCTCATAAGTCATGTGCTCTAGACCCCTAATCATTTTTGTTGCCCTTCGCTGTACTCTTTCCAATTTATCCACATCCTTCTTGTAGTGTGGGGCCCAAAACTGGACACAGTACTCCAGATGAGGCCTCACCAGTGTCGAATAGAGGGGAACGATCACGTCCCTCGATCTGCTCGCTATGCCCCTACTTATACATCCCAAAATGCCATTGGCCTTCTTGGCAACAAGGGCACACTGCTGACTCATATCCAGCTTCTCGTCCACTGTCACCCCTAGGTCCTTTTCCGCAGAACTGCTGTCGAGCCATTCGGTCCCTAGTCTGTAGCGGTGCATTGGATTCTTCCATCCTAAGTGCAGGACCCTGCACTTATCCTTATTGAACCTCATTAGATTTCTTTTGGCCCAATCCTCCAATTTGTCTAGGTCCTTCTGTATCCTATCCCTCCCCTCCAGCGTATCTACCACTCCTCCCAGTTTAGTATCATCCGCAAATTTGCTGAGAGTGCAATCCACACCATCCTCCAGATCATTTATGAAGATATTGAACAAAACGGGCCCCAGGACCGACCCCTGGGGCACTCCACTTGACACCGGCTGCCAACTAGACATGGAGCCATTGATCACTACCCGTTGAGCCCGACAATCTAGCCAGCTTTCTACCCACCTTATAGTGCATTCATCCGGCCCATACTTCCTTAACTTGCTGACAAGAATGCTGTGGGAGACCGTGTCAAAAGCTTTGCTAAAGTCAAGAAACAATACATCCACTGCTTTCCCTTCATCCACAGAACCAGTAATCTCATCATAAAAGGCGATTAGATTAGTCAGGCATGACCTTCCCTTGGTGAATCCATGCTGACTGTTCCTGATCACTTTCCTCTCCTCTAAGTGCTTCAGGATTGATTCTTTGAGGACCTGCTCCATGATTTTTCCAGGGACTGAGGTGAGGCTGACTGGCCTGTAGTTCCCAGGATCCTCCTTCTTCCCTTTTTTAAAGATGGGCACTACATTAGCCTTTTTCCAGTCATCCGGGACTTCCCCCGTTCGCCACGAGTTTTCAAAGATAATGGCCAAGGGCTCTGCAATCACAGCCGCCAATTCCTTCAGCACTCTCGGATGCAATTCGTCCGGCCCCATGGACTTGTGCACGTCCAGCTTTTCTAAATAGTCCCTAACCACCTCTATCTCTACAGAGGGCTGGCCATCTCTTCCCCATTTTGTGATGCCCAGCACAGCAGTCTGGGAGCTGACCTTGTTAGTGAAAACAGAGGCAAAAAAAGCATTGAGTACATTAGCTTTTTCCACATCCTCTGTCACTAGCTTGCCTCCCTCATTCAGTAAGGGGCCCACACTTTCCTTGGCTTTCTTCTTGTTGCCAACATACCTGAAGAAACCCTTCTTGTTACTCTTGACATCTCTTGCTAGCTGCAGCTCCAGGTGCGATTTGGCCCTCCTGATATCTTTCCTACATGCCCGAGCAATATTTTTATACTCTTCCCTGGTCATATGTCCAACCTTCCACTTCTTGTAAGCTTCTTTTTTATGTTTAAGATCCGCTAGGATTTCACCATTAAGCCAAGCTGGTCGCCTGCCATATTTACTATTCTTTCGACTCATCGGGATGGTTTGTCCCTGTAACCTCAACAGGGATTCCTTGAAATACAGCCAGCTCTCCTGGACTCCCTTCCCTTTCATGTTAGTCCCCCAGGGGATCCTGGCCATCTGTTCCCTGAGGGAGTCAAAGTCTGCTTTCCTGATGTCCAGGGTCCGTATCCTGCTGCTTACCTTTCTTCCCTGCGTCAGGATCCTGAACTCAACCAACTCATGGTCACTGCCTCCCAGATTCCCATCCACTTTTGCTTCCCCCACTAATTCTACCCGGTTTGTGAGCAGCAGGTCAAGAAAAGCGCTCCCCCTAGTTGGCTCCCCTAGCACTTGCACCAGGAAATTGTCCCCTACGCTTTCCAAAAACTTCCTGGATTGTCTATGCACCGCTGTATTGCTCTCCCAGCAGATATCAGGAAAATTAAAGTCACCCATGAGAATCAGGGCATGCGATCTAGTAGCTTCCGTGAGTTGCCGGAAGAAAGCCTCATCCACCTCATCCCCCTGGTCCGGTGGTCTATAGCAGACTCCCACCATGACATCACTCTTGTTGCACACACTTCTAAACTTAATCCAGAGACACTCAGGTTTTTCCACAGTTTCGTACCGGAGCTCTGAGCAGTCATACTGCTCCCTTACATACAGTGCTACTCCCCCACCTTTTCTGCCCTGCCTGTCCTTCCTGAACAGTTTATAACCATCCATGACTGTACTCCAGTCATGTGAGTTATCCCACCAAGTCTCTGTTATTCCAATCACGTCATAATTCCTTGACATCACCAGGACCTCCAGTTCTCCCTGCTTGTTTCCAAGGCTTTGTGCATTTGTATATAAGCACTTGAGATAACCTGTTGATCGCCCCTCATTCCCAGTATGAGGCAGGAGCCCTCCCCTCACAGACATTCCTGCCTGTGCTTCCTCCCGGTATCCCGCTTTCCCACTTACCTCAGGGCTTTGGTCTCCTTCCCCCGGTGAACCTAGTTTAAAGCCCTCCTCACTAGGTTAGCCAGCCTGCTGGCAAAGATGTTCTTCCCTCTCTTCGTAAGATGGAGCCCGTCTCTGCCCAGCACTCCTCCTTCATGGAACACCATCCCATGGTCAAAGAATCCAAAGCCTTCTCTCCGACACCACCTGCGTAGCCATTCGTTGACCTCCACGATTCGACGGTCCCTACCCAGGCCTTTTCCTTCCACGGGGAGGATGGACGAGAACACCACTTGCGCCTCCAACTCTTTTATCCTTCTTCCCAGAGCCATGTAGTCCGCAGTGATCCGCTCAAGGTCATTCTTGGCAGTATCATTGGTGCCCACGTGGAGAAGCAGGAAGGGGTAGCGATCCGAGGGCTTGATGAGTCTCGGCAGTCTCTCCGTCACATCACGAATCTTAGCCCCTGGCAAGCAGCAGACTTCTCGGTTTTCCCGGTCAGGGCGGCAGATAGATGACTCAGTCCCCCGGAGGAGAGAGTCCCCGACCACCACCACCCGCCTTCTCCTCTTGGGAGTGGTGGTCGTGGAACCCCCAACCTCAGGACATTGCATCTCATGCCTCCCAACCAGCGGAGTCTCCTTCTGCTTTCTCCCCCCAGACATATCATCTGGTCCACTCTCCGCAATGGTACCTGTGGAGAGAACATGAAAGCGGTTAGTTACCTGTGTCTGTGTTACTGGAACCCGGACATTCCGCTTACCTCTTCTGGAGGTCACATGTTGCCAAGCTTCTTCACTGGCCTCTTGGCTCCTCTGTGCAACCTGCTCTATATCTTTAGAGCTTTGTGCCCCTAGAAGCCTATCCTGAGTTTGGTCCAGAAAATCCTCAGTCTCTCGTATACAACGCAGGGTCGTTACCTGTTGCTCCAGACCTTCAATCTTCTCTTCCAATATGGAGACCAGCTTGCACTTTGTACAGACAAAGTCGCTTCTGTCCTGTGGAAGAAAGACAAACATGGCACATCCAGTGCAGGTCACAACAGCTGAACCCCCCCCCTTCCATATCACCTACCTACTATGAGCTTCCTCAGAGGCGTTGGCAAGATGTAAGCCTCACTGGGCTCACTCCAGGCGAACTCCCAGGCAAACTCCTGCTGTGAGCTGCTCTGCTGTCCCCGCTGCTCAGCTGGTTCGCTGCCGCTCCGCTGGTTCGCGAGGCTCTGGCTATTTTTAAACAGCCAGGCTTCCCTGACGCATAACCTCAACAAATAACAATTTGAACACATAACCTTCTGATCTGGAGTCAGACACGCTACCATTGCGCCACAAGGCCAGCTGGCAGCAAAGAGAGCATGTGTTGGCTGGGAGAGTTGGGGCGGAAGGGCAGACTGACTTTTCTCCATGTTGCGTGGGCCAGGACTTACCATACCCACCGTCCTACCAAGCCGCTGTGATGGGAACCGCACCCACGGGCCTGAGAAGTGACCCGTCGGGCCCTTCCCTCAGGGTGAAGCAGGCTTCTTAGCCGTATGCGGGTTGACCTGGTGGTTGGAGGTCTCCCAGCCCACGCTTGTGCAGGTATTACTGCCCCAGATGAAGAGTGGGAAGGGGTGAATACTGCCCCCAAATCTGTAGGCTCCTCAGGAAGCTGCTTTTGGCCCCGCGGCAGGGCTCCTCAAAATGAAAGGAAAGGGCAAAGAACAGCAGCCTGCCAAGAGGCCCCTTTGAGAAACTCAGCAAATAAAGCGCACCTTGGCGCTCAGAGGCGTAGGGCGGGGAGCTGCTGGCGAGCCAGGCAGAGGAAAAGAGCCGAGGCCCCAACAAGAGAGGGGATGCATTGGCTGTGAATCGAACACAGGCTTCCTGCGTGGTGAGTGAGAATTCTACCGCTGGACCACTAATGCCCTACTTCTTTGGCCCTACAAGCGGAGGCGGTGCTTTCCCCCAAGGGCTTCTGCGAACATTGGCCAAACTCTTCTACCTCTGGCCGGAGCCCGAGGCAGGCTTCGGGCCAGCGAAAGGGAGCCACTCAGGGCCCTGTACGCAGCAGCATAGCATCAGTTTCTGTAGTGTAGTAGTTATCACATTTGCCTCACACGCAAACAGTCCCTGTTTCAAAACCGAGCAGAAACAGCCAGGCTTTGATTTTGGCTTTTGCTCCCGCTCCCGATGAAGCGGAGGGAAAACAGGCTTCCACAAGGGGCACGGGCAGGTGCTCAGACGCGCTCAGACGCTGAGTTAAGTCCTCGCCGTTGCTGGTCTGTACCCGCCGCTGCCTTTCCTCTTGCGTTCTCTCCTGCGCTGGAGGGAGAGGAAAGCAGGGCTTGGAGAGAGAAGGTCTTTCCTCACGCTGCCTCTCCGCCTTCAGTTAGGCAGTGCGGCCACGCAGGCAAAAGGCCGTGGCCCGAGGGCCAGTTGCGCAACAGATAATGCGTCTGACTACGGATCAGGAGAGTGCAGGTTCGACTCCTGCCTGGCTTGTGACACGTGCCCCTGCTGCCCATCCGGTGTTGTGGCTCTTCTTTTGCACCTCTCTTTGACCTCTTTCGAAGGAAAAGCAAGCTCAATGGGCCCTGCGCAGGATTGCTAAAGGCTACGGCGCTGTCAGGAGAGACGCTATCCCCAAGGAAGGCACACCAGAAGAAAGACACAACCTTCACCAGGTTGACACCAACGGGATATGAACACAAAACCGTCTGATTTGGAGTCAGATATGCTAACGTTGCACCACAAGGTCAGGTAGCAAGGAGGAAAGCATGTGGTGGCTGGGAGAGTGGGGGTGGAAGGGGGGACTGACTCTCCTCCTTGTTGCGTGAGCCAGGACTTACCATGCCCACCGTCCAACCAAGCCGCTGGGATGGGAATGGCACCCATGGGCCTGAAAAATGACTTGTTGGGCGCTTCCCTCGAGGTGAAGGAGGCTCCTGAGCTGCATGCGGGTTGACCTGGTATCTGGAGGTCGCCCAGCCCACGCATGTGCACATGCTGCGACCCCAGCGGAAGAGCGCGAAGGGGCTGATTACTGCCCCCGAAACTGCAGGTTTCTAAGCAAGCTCCTCTTGGCCCCGTGGTTGGGCTCCTCAAAATAAAAGGAAAGGGAAAGAACAGCAGCACCCCTAACAAGAGGGCCCTTGGAGAAAGGCAGCAAATAAAGCGCACCTTGGCGCTCCGAGGTGTAGGGCGGGGATCCGTTGCTGAGCTAGGCACACGAAAAGAGCCCGGGTCCTGGCAAGAGAGGGGCTGCATTGGCCGTGAATCGAACACGGGTCTCCCGCGTGGCGGGCGAGAATTCTACCACTGAACCACCAATGCTCTGCTCCTTTGGGCTTGCCAGCAGAGGCGGTGCTTTCCGCCAAGGGCTTTGGTCATGCTGGTTAGGCTCCTTCTGCCTCTAGCCGGGGCGTGAGGTGGACCTCAGGCTAGCCAAAGGGGGCCGCTCTGGCCCTGTACCCAAAGGCGGCCGGCCCTTGGTTTCTGTAATGTAGCATTTATCATGTTCACCTCACACGGGAAAGGTCCTTGGCTCATAACTGGGCAGAAAGAGCCTGGCTTTGTCTTTGTCTTTGGTTTTTGCTCCTGCTTCTGCTTCCAATGAAGCGGAGGGAAAACAGGTTTCCACAAGGAGCGCGGGCAGGTGCTCGGGGGCGCTCAGATGCCGAGTTGCATCCTCGTCATTACGGGTCTGTGCCCGCTGCTGCCTTTCCTCTTACATTCTCTCCTGCCTTCGTGGGAGAGGAAAACGGGGCTGAGAGAGAGAAGGTCTTCCCTCACGCTACCGTTCTTCCTCACTTAGGCAGTGCGGCCACAGCAGGCAAAAGGCCGTGCCCCAGGGGCCAGTGGCGCAACGGATAACGCGTCTGACTACGGATCAGGAGACTGCAGGTTCGACTCCTGCCTGGCTTGTGGCACGTGCCCCTGCTGCCCGTCCGGTGCGGTGGCCATCCTTTTGCGCCTCCCTTTGACCTCTTTCGAAGGAAAAGCAAGCTCACTGCGCCCTGCGCGGGTTGCTAAAGGGAAAAGCCACAGCCCTGTCAGGAAAGATGTTCTCCCCAAGCAAGGTGCACCGGGACAAAGGCGCAGCAGTCACCTGCTTGACCCCGATGTGATTTGAACACATAACCTTCTGATCTGGAGTCAGACGCGCTACCATTGCGCCACGAGGCCAGCTGGCAGCAAAGAGAGCGTGTGGTGGATGGGAGAGTTGGGATGGAAGGGCAGACTGACTTTCCTCCATGTTGCGTGAGCCAGTACTTACCATGCCCACCGTCCAACCAATCCGCTGGGATGGAAACCGCACCCACGGGCCTCAGAAGTGACCTGTCGGGCCCTTCCCACGGGGTGAAGCAGGCTCCTGAGCCACATGTGGGTTGACCTGGTGGCTGGAGCTCGCCCAGCTCATGCATGTGCACGGGCTGCGGCCCCAGATGAAGAGCGGGAGAGGGCTTAATACTGCCAATGAAGCTGCAGGCTTTTCAGCAAGCTGCTATTAGCCCCGCGGCAGAGCTCCTCAAAATGAAAGGAAAGGGCAAAGAACAGCAGCACCCCTGCCCAGAGACCCCTTTGGAGAAGCTCAGCAAATAAAGCGCACCTTGGCACTCAGAAGTGTAGGGGGGAGAGCCACTAGCGAGCCAGGCACACCAAAAGAACTGGGGCCGTGGCAAGAGAGGGGCTGTATTGGCTGTGAATCAAACACAGGCCTGCCGTGTGGTGAGTGAGAATTCTAACACTGAACCACGTATGCCCTACTTCTTTGGCTCTGCAAGCGGAGGTGGTGATTTCCCCCAAGGGCTTCCGCGAATGCCGGCTAAACTCCTTCTGCCTCTGGCCGGAGCTCGAGGCAGGCTTTGGGCCAGCGAAAGGGAGCCACTCAGGGCCCTGTACCCAGCAGGAAAGGGTCGGTTTCTGTAGTGTAGCGGTTATCACGTTCGTTTCACACGCGAAAGGTCCCTGGTTCAAAACCAGGTAGAAACAGCCAGGCTGTGGTTATGGTTTTGCTCCCGCTCCCGATGAAACGGAGAGAAAATAGGCTTCCAGAAGTGGTGTTGGCAGGTGCTAGGGGGCGCTCAGACGCCGAGTTGCGTCCTCGTCGTTGCTGGTCTGTGCTTGCCGCTGCCTTTCCTCTTGCGTTTCCTCCTGCGCTGGTGGGAGAGGAAAGCGGGGCTTCGAGAAAGAAGGTCTTTCCTCACGCTAGCTCTCCACCTTCAGTTAGGCAGTGTGGCCACAGGAGGCAAAAGGCCATGCCCTGGGGGCCAGTGGCGCAACAGATAACGCGTCTGACTACGGATCAGGAGAGTACAGGTTTGACTCCTTCCTGGCTTGTGGCACGTGCCCCTGCTGCCCGTCGGGTGTTGTGGCTCTTCTTGTGCGCCTCTCTTTGACCTCTTTCGAAGGAAAAGCAAGCTCAGTGGGCCCTGCGCAGGATTGCTAAAGGCTACGGTGCTGTCAGGAGAGACGCTATCCCCAAGGAAGGCACACCAGAAGAAAGACACAACCTTCACCAGGTTGACATCAACGGGATATGAACACAAAACCTTCTGATTTGGAGTCAGATACGCTAACGTTGCACCACAAGGTCAGGTGGCAGTGAGGAAAGCATGTGGTGGCTGGGAGAGTGGGGGGTGGAAGGAGGGACTGACTTTCCTCCTTGTTGCATGAGCCAGGACTTACCATGCCCACCATCCAAGCAAGCCGCTGGGATGGGAACGGCACCCACGGGCCTGAGAAGTGACCCGTCGGGCCCTTCCCTCGAGGTGAAGCAGGCTCCTGTGTCGCATGCGGGTTCACCTGGTGGCTGGAGGTCTCCCAGATCACACGTGTGCACGTGCTGCGGCCCCAGCTGAAGCGTGCGAAGGGGCTGATTACTGCCCCCGAAACTGCAGGTTTCTAAGCAAGCTGCTCTTGGCCCCATGGCTGGGCTCCTCAAAATGAAAGGAAAGGGAAAGAACAGCAGCACCCCTAACAAGAGGGCCCTTGGAGAAAGGCAGCAAATAAAGCGCACCTTGGCGCTCCGAGGTGTAGGGCGGGGAATCCGTTGCTGAGCTAGGCACACGAAAAGAGCCCGGGCCCTGGCAAGAGAGGGGCTGCATTGGCCGTGAATCGAACACGGGTCTCCCGCGTGGCGGGAAAGAATTCTACCACTGAACCACCAATGCTCTGCTCCTTTGGGCTTGCCAGCAGAGGCGGTGCTTTCCGCCAAGGGCTTTGGTCATGCTGGCTAGGCTCCTTCTGCCTCTGGCCGGAGCGTGAGGCGGACCTCAGGCTAGCCAAAGGGGGCCGCTCCGGGCCCTGTACCCAAAGGCGGCCGGCCCTTGGTTTCTGTAATGTAGCGATTATCATGTTCGCCTCACACGGGAAAGGTCCTTGGCACAAAACTGGGCAGAAAGAGCCCGGCTTTGTCTTTGTCTTTGGTTTTTGCTCCTGCTTCTGCTTCCATTGAAGCGGAGGGAAAACAGGCTTCCACAAGGAGCACGAGCAGGTGCTCGGGGGCGCTCAGACGCCGAGTTGCATCCTCATCATTGCGGGTCTGTGC
This sequence comes from Dermochelys coriacea, assembly GCF_009764565.3. Taxonomy (NCBI): domain Eukaryota; kingdom Metazoa; phylum Chordata; order Testudines; family Dermochelyidae; genus Dermochelys; species Dermochelys coriacea. The sequence continues at coordinate 129,137,877 of NC_050070.1, forward strand.
CCGCCGTTGCCTTTCCTCTTGCATTCTCTCCTGCCTTCGTGGGAGAGGAAAACGGGGCTGAGAGAGAGAAGGTCTTCCCTCACGCTACCGTTCTGCCTCACTTAGGCATTGCGGCCACGGCAGGCAAAAGGCCGTGCCCCAGGGGCCAGTGGCGCAACGTATAACGCGTCTGACTACGGATCAGGAGACTGCAGGTTCGACTCCTGCCTGGCTTGTGGCACGTACCCCTGCTGCCCGTCCAGTGCGGTGGCCATCCTTTTGTGCCTCCCTTTGCCCTCTTTCAAAGGAAAAGCAAGCTCACTGGGCCCTGCGTGGGGTTGCTAAAGGGAAAGGCCACGGCCTTGTCAGGAGAGATGCTCTCCCCAATCAACGTGCACCGGGACAAAGGGGCAACAGTCACCTGCTTGACCCCGATGTGATTTGAACACATAACCTTCTGATCTGGAGTCAGACACGCTACCATTGCGCCACAAGGCCAGCTGGCAGCAAAGAGAGCATGTGTTGGCTGGGAGAGTTGGGGCGGAAGGGCAGACTGACTTTTCTCCATGTTGCGTGGGCCAGGACTTACCATGCCCACCGTCCTACCAAGCCGCTGTGATGGGAACCGCACCCACGGGCCTGAGAAGTGACCCGTCGGGCCCTTCCCTCAGGGTGAAGCAGGCTTCTTAGCCGTATGCGGGTTGACCTGGTGGTTGGAGGTCTCCCAGCCCACGCTTGTGCAGGTATTACTGCCCCAGATGAAGAGTGGGAAGGGGTGAATACTGCCCCCAAATCTGTAGGCTCCTCAGGAAGCTGCTTTTGGCCCCGCGGCAGGGCTCCTCAAAATGAAAGGAAAGGGCAAAGAACAGCAGCCTGCCAAGAGGCCCCTTTGAGAAACTCAGCAAATAAAGCGCACCTTGGCGCTCAGAGGCGTAGGGCGGGGAGCTGCTGGCGAGCCAGGCAGAGGAAAAGAGCCGAGGCCCCAACAAGAGAGGGGATGCATTGGCTGTGAATCGAACACAGGCTTCCTGCGTGGTGAGTGAGAATTCTACCGCTGGACCACTAATGCCCTACTTCTTTGACCCTACAAGCGGAGGCGGTGCTTTCCCCCAAGGGCTTCTGCGAACATTGGCCAAACTCTTCTACCTCTGGCCGGAGCCCGAGTCAGGCTTCAGGCCAGCGAAAGGGAGCCACTCAGGGCCCTGTACACAGCAGCATAGCATCAGTTTCTGTCGTGTAGTAGTTATCACATTTGCCTCACACGCAAACAGTCCCTGTTTCAAAACCGAGCAGAAACAGCCAGGCTCTGATTTTGGCTTTTGCTCCCGCTCCCGATGAAGCGGAGGGAAAACAGGCTTCCACAAGGGGCACGGGCAGGTGCTCAGACGCGCTCAGACGCTGAGTTAAGTCCTCGCCGTTGCTGGTCTGTACCCGCCGCTGCCTTTCCTCTTGCGTTCTCTCCTGCGCTGGAGGGAGAGGAAAGCGGGGCTTGGAGAGAGAAGGTCTTTCCTCACGCTACCTCTCCGCCTTCAGTTAGGCAGTGCGGCCACGCAGGCAAAAGGCCGTGGCCCGAGGGCCAGTTGCGCAACAGATAATGCGTCTGACTACGGATCAGGAGAGTGCAGGTTCGACTCCTGCCTGGCTTGTGACACGTGCCCCTGCTGCCCATCCGGTGTTGTGGCTCTTCTTTTGCACCTCTCTTTGACCTCTTTCGAAGGAAAAGCAAGCTCAATGGGCCCTGCGCAGGATTGCTAAAGGCTACGGCGCTGTCAGGAGAGACGCTATCCCCAAGGAAGGCACACCAGAAGAAAGACACAACCTTCACCAGGTTGACACCAACGGGATATGAACACAAAACCGTCTGATTTGGAGTCAGATATGCTAACGTTGCACCACAAGGTCAGGTAGCAAGGAGGAAAGCATGTGGTGGCTGGGAGAGTGGGGGTGGAAGGGGGGACTGACTCTCCTCCTTGTTGCGTGAGCCAGGACTTACCATGCCCACCGTCCAACCAAGCCGCTGGGATGGGAATGGCACCCATGGGCCTGAAAAATGACTTGTTGGGCGCTTCCCTCGAGGTGAAGGAGGCTCCTGAGCTGCATGCGGGTTGACCTGGTATCTGGAGGTCGCCCAGCCCACGCATGTGCACATGCTGCGACCCCAGCGGAAGAGCGCGAAGGGGCTGATTACTGCCCCCGAAACTGCAGGTTTCTAAGCAAGCTCCTCTTGGCCCCGTGGTTGGGCTCCTCAAAATAAAAGGAAAGGGAAAGAACAGCAGCACCCCTAACAAGAGGGCCCTTGGAGAAAGGCAGCAAATAAAGCGCACCTTGGCGCTCCGAGGTGTAGGGCGGGGATCCGTTGCTGAGCTAGGCACACGAAAAGAGCCCGGGTCCTGGCAAGAGAGGGGCTGCATTGGCCGTGAATCGAACACGGGTCTCCCGCGTGGCGGGCGAGAATTCTACCACTGAACCACCAATGCTCTGCTCCTTTGGGCTTGCCAGCAGAGGCGGTGCTTTCCGCCAAGGGCTTTGGTCATGCTGGCTAGGCTCCTTCTGCCTCTAGCCGGGGCGTGAGGTGGACCTCAGGCTAGCCAAAGGGGGCCGCTCTGGCCCTGTACCCAAAGGCGGCCAGCCCTTGGTTTCTGTAATGTAGCATTTATCATGTTCACCTCACACGGGAAAGGTCCTTGGCTCATAACTGGGCAGAAAGAGCCTGGCTTTGTCTTTGTCTTTGGTTTTTGCTCCTGCTTCTGCTTCCAATGAAGCGGAGGGAAAACAGGTTTCCACAAGGAGCGCGGGCAGGTGCTCGGGGGCGCTCAGATGCCGAGTTGCATCCTCGTCATTACGGGTCTGTGCCCGCTGCTGCCTTTCCTCTTACATTCTCTCCTGCCTTCGTGGGAGAGGAAAACGGGGCTGAGAGAGAGAAGGTCTTCCCTCACGCTACCGTTCTTCCTCACTTAGGCAGTGCGGCCACAGCAGGCAAAAGGCCGTGCCCCAGGGGCCAGTGGCGCAACGGATAACGCGTCTGACTACGGATCAGGAGACTGCAGGTTCGACTCCTGCCTGGCTTGTGGCACGTGCCCCTGCTGCCCGTCCGGTGCGGTGGCCATCCTTTTGCGCCTCCCTTTGACCTCTTTCGAAGGAAAAGCAAGCTCACTGCGCCCTGCGCGGGTTGCTAAAGGGAAAAGCCACAGCCCTGTCAGGAAAGATGTTCTCCCCAAGCAAGGTGCACCGGGACAAAGGCGCAGCAGTCACCTGCTTGACCCCGATGTGATTTGAACACATAACCTTCTGATCTGGAGTCAGACGCGCTACCATTGCGCCACGAGGCCAGCTGGCAGCAAAGAGAGCGTGTGGTGGATGGGAGAGTTGGGATGGAAGGGCAGACTGACTTTCCTCCATGTTGCGTGAGCCAGTACTTACCATGCCCACCGTCCAACCAATCCGCTGGGATGGAAACCGCACCCACGGGCCTCAGAAGTGACCTGTCGGGCCCTTCCCACGGGGTGAAGCAGGCTCCTGAGCCACATGTGGGTTGACCTGGTGGCTGGAGCTCGCCCAGCTCATGCATGTGCACGGGCTGCGGCCCCAGATGAAGAGCGGGAGAGGGCTTAATACTGCCAATGAAGCTGCAGGCTTTTCAGCAAGCTGCTATTAGCCCCGCGGCAGAGCTCCTCAAAATGAAAGGAAAGGGCAAAGAACAGCAGCACCCCTGCCCAGAGACCCCTTTGGAGAAGCTCAGCAAATAAAGCGCACCTTGGCACTCAGAAGTGTAGGGGGGAGAGCCACTAGCGAGCCAGGCACACCAAAAGAACTGGGGCCGTGGCAAGAGAGGGGCTGTATTGGCTGTGAATCAAACACAGGCCTGCCGTGTGGTGAGTGAGAATTCTAACACTGAACCACGTATGCCCTACTTCTTTGGCTCTGCAAGCGGAGGTGGTGATTTCCCCCAAGGGCTTCCGCGAATGCCGGCTAAACTCCTTCTGCCTCTGGCCGGAGCTCGAGGCAGGCTTTGGGCCAGCGAAAGGGAGCCACTCAGGGCCCTGTACCCAGCAGGAAAGGGTCGGTTTCTGTAGTGTAGCGGTTATCACGTTCGCCTCACACGCGAAAGGTCCCTGGTTCAAAACCAGGTAGAAACAGCCAGGCTGTGGTTATGGTTTTGCTCCCGCTCCCGATGAAACGGAGAGAAAATAGGCTTCCAGAAGTGGTGTTGGCAGGTGCTAGGGGGCGCTCAGACGCCGAGTTGCGTCCTCGTCGTTGCTGGTCTGTGCTTGCCGCTGCCTTTCCTCTTGCGTTTCCTCCTGCGCTGGTGGGAGAGGAAAGCGGGGCTTCGAGAAAGAAGGTCTTTCCTCACGCTAGCTCTCCACCTTCAGTTAGGCAGTGTGGCCACAGGAGGCAAAAGGCCATGCCCTGGGGGCCAGTGGCGCAACAGATAACGCGTCTGACTACGGATCAGGAGAGTACAGGTTTGACTCCTTCCTGGCTTGTGGCACGTGCCCCTGCTGCCCGTCGGGTGTTGTGGCTCTTCTTGTGCGCCTCTCTTTGACCTCTTTCGAAGGAAAAGCAAGCTCAGTGGGCCCTGCGCAGGATTGCTAAAGGCTACGGTGCTGTCAGGAGAGACGCTATCCCCAAGGAAGGCACACCAGAAGAAAGACACAACCTTCACCAGGTTGACATCAACGGGATATGAACACAAAACCTTCTGATTTGGAGTCAGATACGCTAACGTTGCACCACAAGGTCAGGTGGCAGTGAGGAAAGCATGTGGTGGCTGGGAGAGTGGGGGGTGGAAGGAGGGACTGACTTTCCTCCTTGTTGCATGAGCCAGGACTTACCATGCCCACCATCCAAGCAAGCCGCTGGGATGGGAACGGCACCCACGGGCCTGAGAAGTGACCCGTCGGGCCCTTCCCTCGAGGTGAAGCAGGCTCCTGTGTCGCATGCGGGTTCACCTGGTGGCTGGAGGTCTCCCAGATCACACGTGTGCACGTGCTGCGGCCCCAGCTGAAGCGTGCGAAGGGGCTGATTACTGCCCCCGAAACTGCAGGTTTCTAAGCAAGCTGCTCTTGGCCCCATGGCTGGGCTCCTCAAAATGAAAGGAAAGGGAAAGAACAACAGCACCCCTAACAAGAGGGCCCTTGGAGAAAGGCAGCAAATAAAGCGCACCTTGGCGCTCCGAGGTGTAGGGCGGGGAATCCGTTGCTGAGCTAGGCACACGAAAAGAGCCCGGGCCCTGGCAAGAGAGGGGCTGCATTGGCCGTGAATCGAACACGGGTCTCCCGCGTGGCGGGAAAGAATTCTACCACTGAACCACCAATGCTCTGCTCCTTTGGGCTTGCCAGCAGAGGCGGTGCTTTCCGCCAAGGGCTTTGGTCATGCTGGCTAGGCTCCTTCTGCCTCTGGCCGGAGCGTGAGGCGGACCTCAGGCTAGCCAAAGGGGGCCGCTCCGGGCCCTGTACCCAAAGGCGGCCGGCCCTTGGTTTCTGTAATGTAGCGATTATCATGTTCGCCTCACACGGGAAAGGTCCTTGGCACAAAACTGGGCAGAAAGAGCCCGGCTTTGTCTTTGTCTTTGGTTTTTGCTCCTGCTTCTGCTTCCATTGAAGCGGAGGGAAAACAGGCTTCCACAAGGAGCACGAGCAGGTGCTCGGGGGCGCTCAGACGCCGAGTTGCATCCTCATCATTGCGGGTCTGTGCCCGCCGCTGCCTTTCCTCTTGCATTCTCTCCTGCCTTCGTGGGAGAGGAAAACGGGGCTGAGAGAGAGAAGGTCTTCCCTCACGCTACCGTTCTGCCTCACTTAGGCATTGCGGCCACGGCAGGCAAAAGGCCGTGCCCCAGGGGCCAGTGGCGCAACGTATAACGCGTCTGACTACGGATCAGGAGACTGCAGGTTCGACTCCTGCCTGGCTTGTGGCACGTACCCCTGCTGCCCGTCCAGTGCGGTGGCCATCCTTTTGTGCCTCCCTTTGCCCTCTTTCAAAGGAAAAGCAAGCTCACTGGGCCCTGCGTGGGGTTGCTAAAGGGAAAGGCCACGGCCTTGTCAGGAGAGATGCTCTCCCCAATCAACGTGCACCGGGACAAAGGGGCAACAGTCACCTGCTTGACCCCGATGTGATTTGAACACATAACCTTCTGATCTGGAGTCAGACACGCTACCATTGCGCCACAAGGCCAGCTGGCAGCAAAGAGAGCATGTGTTGGCTGGGAGAGTTGGGGCGGAAGGGCAGACTGACTTTTCTCCATGTTGCGTGGGCCAGGACTTACCATGCCCACCGTCCTACCAAGCCGCTGTGATGGGAACCGCACCCACGGGCCTGAGAAGTGACCCGTCGGGCCCTTCCCTCAGGGTGAAGCAGGCTTCTTAGCCGTATGCGGGTTGACCTGGTGGTTGGAGGTCTCCCAGCCCACGCTTGTGCAGGTATTACTGCCCCAGATGAAGAGTGGGAAGGGGTGAATACTGCCCCCAAATCTGTAGGCTCCTCAGGAAGCTGCTTTTGGCCCCGCGGCAGGGCTCCTCAAAATGAAAGGAAAGGGCAAAGAACAGCAGCCTGCCAAGAGGCCCCTTTGAGAAACTCAGCAAATAAAGCGCACCTTGGCGCTCAGAGGCGTAGGGCGGGGAGCTGCTGGCGAGCCAGGCAGAGGAAAAGAGCTGAGGCCCCAACAAGAGAGGGGATGCATTGGCTGTGAATCGAACACAGGCTTCCTGCGTGGTGAGTGAGAATTCTACCGCTGGACCACTAATGCCCTACTTCTTTGACCCTACAAGCGGAGGCGGTGCTTTCCCCCAAGGGCTTTTGCGAACATTGGCCAAACTCTTCTACCTCTGGCCGGAGCCCGAGGCAGGCTTCAGGCCAGCGAAAGGGAGCCACTCAGGGCCCTGTACGCAGCAGCATAGCATCAGTTTCTGTCGTGTAGTAGTTATCACATTTGCCTCACACGGAAACAGTCCCTGTTTCAAAACCGAGCAGAAACAGCCAGGCTTTGATTTTGGCTTTTGCTCCCGCTCCCGATGAAGCGGAGGGAAAACAGGCTTCCACAAGGGGCACGGGCAGGTGCTCAGACGCGCTCAGACGCTGAGTTAAGTCCTCGCCGTTGCTGGTCTGTACCCGCCGCTGCCTTTCCTCTTGCGTTCTCTCCTGCGCTGGAGGGAGAGGAAAGCGGGGCTTGGAGAGAGAAGGTCTTTCCTCACGCTACCTCTCCGCCTTCAGTTAGGCAGTGCGGCCACGCAGGCAAAAGGCCGTGGCCCGAGGGCCAGTTGCGCAACAGATAATGCGTCTGACTACGGATCAGGAGAGTGCAGGTTCGACTCCTGCCTGGCTTGTGACACGTGCCCCTGCTGCCCATCCGGTGTTGTGGCTCTTCTTTTGCACCTCTCTTTGACCTCTTTCGAAGGAAAAGCAAGCTCAATGGGCCCTGCGCAGGATTGCTAAAGGCTACGGCGCTGTCAGGAGAGACGCTATCCCCAAGGAAGGCACACCAGAAGAAAGACACAACCTTCACCAGGTTGACACCAACGGGATATGAACACAAAACCGTCTGATTTGGAGTCAGATATGCTAACGTTGCACCACAAGGTCAGGTAGCAAGGAGGAAAGCATGTGGTGGCTGGGAGAGTGGGGGTGGAAGGGGGGACTGACTCTCCTCCTTGTTGCGTGAGCCAGGACTTACCATGCCCACCGTCCAACCAAGCCGCTGGGATGGGAATGGCACCCATGGGCCTGAAAAATGACTTGTTGGGCGCTTCCCTCGAGGTGAAGGAGGCTCCTGAGCTGCATGCGGGTTGACCTGGTATCTGGAGGTCGCCCAGCCCACGCATGTGCACATGCTGCGACCCCAGCGGAAGAGCGCGAAGGGGCTGATTACTGCCCCCGAAACTGCAGGTTTCTAAGCAAGCTCCTCTTGGCCCCGTGGTTGGGCTCCTCAAAATAAAAGGAAAGGGAAAGAACAGCAGCACCCCTAACAAGAGGGCCCTTGGAGAAAGGCAGCAAATAAAGCGCACCTTGGCGCTCCGAGGTGTAGGGCGGGGATCCGTTGCTGAGCTAGGCACACGAAAAGAGCCCGGGTCCTGGCAAGAGAGGGGCTGCATTGGCCGTGAATCGAACACGGGTCTCCCGCGTGGCGGGCGAGAATTCTACCACTGAACCACCAATGCTCTGCTCCTTTGGGCTTGCCAGCAGAGGCGGTGCTTTCCGCCAAGGGCTTTGGTCATGCTGGCTAGGCTCCTTCTGCCTCTAGCCGGGGCGTGAGGTGGACCTCAGGCTAGCCAAAGGGGGCCGCTCTGGCCCTGTACCCAAAGGCGGCCAGCCCTTGGTTTCTGTAATGTAGCATTTATCATGTTCACCTCACACGGGAAAGGTCCTTGGCTCATAACTGGGCAGAAAGAGCCTGGCTTTGTCTTTGTCTTTGGTTTTTGCTCCTGCTTCTGCTTCCAATGAAGCGGAGGGAAAACAGGTTTCCACAAGGAGCGCGGGCAGGTGCTCGGGGGCGCTCAGATGCCGAGTTGCATCCTCGTCATTACGGGTCTGTGCCCGCTGCTGCCTTTCCTCTTACATTCTCTCCTGCCTTCGTGGGAGAGGAAAACGGGGCTGAGAGAGAGAAGGTCTTCCCTCACGCTACCGTTCTTCCTCACTTAGGCAGTGCGGCCACAGCAGGCAAAAGGCCGTGCCCCAGGGGCCAGTGGCGCAACGGATAACGCGTCTGACTACGGATCAGGAGACTGCAGGTTCGACTCCTGCCTGGCTTGTGGCACGTGCCCCTGCTGCCCGTCCGGTGCGGTGGCCATCCTTTTGCGCCTCCCTTTGACCTCTTTCGAAGGAAAAGCAAGCTCACTGCGCCCTGCGCGGGTTGCTAAAGGGAAAAGCCACAGCCCTGTCAGGAAAGATGTTCTCCCCAAGCAAGGTGCACCGGGACAAAGGCGCAGCAGTCACCTGCTTGACCCCGATGTGATTTGAACACATAACCTTCTGATCTGGAGTCAGACGCGCTACCATTGCGCCACGAGGCCAGCTGGCAGCAAAGAGAGCGTGTGGTGGATGGGAGAGTTGGGATGGAAGGGCAGACTGACTTTCCTCCATGTTGCGTGAGCCAGTACTTACCATGCCCACCGTCCAACCAATCCGCTGGGATGGAAACCGCACCCACGGGCCTCAGAAGTGACCTGTCGGGCCCTTCCCACGGGGTGAAGCAGGCTCCTGAGCCACATGTGGGTTGACCTGGTGGCTGGAGCTCGCCCAGCTCATGCATGTGCACGGGCTGCGGCCCCAGATGAAGAGCGGGAGAGGGCTTAATACTGCCAATGAAGCTGCAGGCTTTTCAGCAAGCTGCTATTAGCCCCGCGGCAGAGCTCCTCAAAATGAAAGGAAAGGGCAAAGAACAGCAGCACCCCTGCCCAGAGACCCCTTTGGAGAAGCTCAGCAAATAAAGCGCACCTTGGCACTCAGAAGTGTAGGGGGGAGAGCCACTAGCGAGCCAGGCACACCAAAAGAACTGGGGCCGTGGCAAGAGAGGGGCTGTATTGGCTGTGAATCAAACACAGGCCTGCCGTGTGGTGAGTGAGAATTCTGACACTGAACCACGTATGCCCTACTTCTTTGGCTCTGCAAGCGGAGGTGGTGATTTCCCCCAAGGGCTTCCGCGAATGCCGGCTAAACTCCTTCTGCCTCTGGCCGGAGCTCGAGGCAGGCTTTGGGCCAGCGAAAGGGAGCCACTCAGGGCCCTGTACCCAGCAGGAAAGGGTCGGTTTCTGTAGTGTAGCGGTTATCACGTTCGTTTCACACGCGAAAGGTCCCTGGTTCAAAACCAGGTAGAAACAGCCAGGCTGTGGTTATGGTTTTGCTCCCGCTCCCGATGAAACGGAGAGAAAATAGGCTTCCAGAAGTGGTGTTGGCAGGTGCTAGGGGGCGCTCAGACGCCGAGTTGCGTCCTCGTCGTTGCTGGTCTGTACTTGCCGCTGCCTTTCCTCTTGCGTTTCCTCCTGCGCTGGTGGGAGAGGAAAGCGGGGCTTCGAGAAAGAAGGTCTTTCCTCATGCTAGCTCTCCACCTTCAGTTAGGCAGTGTGGCCACAGGAGGCAAAAGGCCATGCCCTGGGGGCCAGTGGCGCAACAGATAACACGTCTGACTACGGATCAGGAGAGTACAGGTTCGACTCCTTCCTGGCTTGTGGCACGTGCCCCTGCTGCCCGTCGGGTGTTGTGGCTCTTCTTGTGCGCCTCTCTTTGACCTCTTTCGAAGGAAAAGCAAGCTCAGTGGGCCCTGCGCAGGATTGCTAAAGGCTACGGTGCTGTCAGGAGAGACGCTATCCCCAAGGAAGGCACACCAGAAGAAAGACACAACCTTCACCAGGTTGACATCAACGGGATATGAACACAAAACCTTCTGATTTGGAGTCAGATACGCTAACGTTGCACCACAAGGTCAGGTGGCAGTGAGGAAAGCATGTGGTGGCTGGGAGAGTGGGGGGTGGAAGGAGGGACTGACTTTCCTCCTTGTTGCATGAGCCAGGACTTACCATGCCCACCATCCAAGCAAGCCGCTGGGATGGGAACGGCACCCACGGGCCTGAGAAGTGACCCGTCGGGCCCTTCCCTCGAGGTGAAGCAGGCTCCTGTGTCGCATGCGGGTTCACCTGGTGGCTGGAGGTCTCCCAGATCACACGTGTGCACGTGCTGCGGCCCCAGCTGAAGCGTGCGAAGGGGCTGATTACTGCCCCCGAAACTGCAGGTTTCTAAGCAAGCTGCTCTTGGCCCCATGGCTGGGCTCCTCAAAATGAAAGGAAAGGGAAAGAACAACAGCACCCCTAACAAGAGGGCCCTTGGAGAAAGGCAGCAAATAAAGCGCACCTTGGCGCTCCGAGGTGTAGGGAGGGGAATCCGTTGCTGAGCTAGGCACACGAAAAGAGCCCGGGCCCTGGCAAGAGAGGGGCTGCATTGGCCGTGAATCGAACACGGGTCTCCCGCGTGGCGGGAAAGAATTCTACCACTGAACCACCAATGCTCTGCTCCTTTGGGCTTGCCAGCAGAGGCGGTGCTTTCCGCCAAGGGCTTTGGTCATGCTGGCTAGGCTCCTTCTGCCTCTGGCCGGAGCGTGAGGCGGACCTCAGGCTAGCCAAAGGGGGCCGCTCCGGGCCCTGTACCCAAAGGCGGCCGGCCCTTGGTTTCTGTAATGTAGCGATTATCATGTTCGCCTCACACGGGAAAGGTCCTTGGCACAAAACTGGGCAGAAAGAGCCCGGCTTTGTCTTTGTCTTTGGTTTTTGCTCCTGCTTCTGCTTCCATTGAAGCGGAGGGAAAACAGGCTTCCACAAGGAGCACGAGCAGGTGCTCGGGGGCGCTCAGACGCCGAGTTGCATCCTCATCATTGCGGGTCTGTGCCCGCCGCTGCCTTTCCTCTTGCATTCTCTCCTGCCTTCGTGGGAGAGGAAAACGGGGCTGAGAGAGAGAAGGTCTTCCCTCACGCTACCGTTCTGCCTCACTTAGGCATTGCGGCCACGGCAGGCAAAAGGCCGTGCCCCAGGGGCCAGTGGCACAACGTATAACGCGTCTGACTACGGATCAGGAGACTGCAGGTTCGACTCCTGCCTGGCTTGTGGCACGTACCCCTGCTGCCCGTCCAGTGCGGTGGCCATCCTTTTGTGCCTCCCTTTGCCCTCTTTCAAAGGAAAAGCAAGCTCACTGGGCCCTGCGTGGGGTTGCTAAAGGGAAAGGCCACGGCCTTGTCAGGAGAGATGCTCTCCCCAATCAACGTGCACCGGGACAAAGGGGCAACAGTCACCTGCTTGACCCCGATGTGATTTGAACACATAACCTTCTGATCTGGAGTCAGACACGCTACCATTGCGCCACAAGGCCAGCTGGCAGCAAAGAGAGCATGTGTTGGCTGGGAGAGTTGGGGCGGAAGGGCAGACTGACTTTTCTCCATGTTGCGTGGGCCAGGACTTACCATGCCCACCGTCCTACCAAGCCGCTGTGATGGGAACCGCACCCACGGGCCTGAGAAGTGACCCGTCGGGCCCTTCCCTCAGGGTGAAGCAGGCTTCTTAGCCGTATGCGGGTTGACCTGGTGGTTGGAGGTCTCCCAGCCCACGCTTGTGCAGGTATTACTGCCCCAGATGAAGAGTGGGAAGGGGTGAATACTGCCCCCAAATCTGTAGGCTCCTCAGGAAGCTGCTTTTGGCCCCGCGGCAGGGCTCCTCAAAATGAAAGGAAAGGGCAAAGAACAGCAGCCTGCCAAGAGGCCCCTTTGAGAAACTCAGCAAATAAAGCGCACCTTGGCGCTCAGAGGCGTAGGGCGGGGAGCTGCTGGCGAGCCAGGCAGAGGAAAAGAGCTGAGGCCCCAACAAGAGAGGGGATGCATTGGCTGTGAATCGAACACAGGCTTCCTGCGTGGTGAGTGAGAATTCTACCGCTGGACCACTAATGCCCTACTTCTTTGACCCTACAAGCGGAGGCGGTGCTTTCCCCCAAGGGCTTTTGCGAACATTGGCCAAACTCTTCTACCTCTGGCCGGAGCCCGAGGCAGGCTTCGGGCCAGCGAAAGGGAGCCACTCAGGGCCCTGTACGCAGCAGCATAGCATCAGTTTCTGTCCTGTAGTAGTTATCACATTTGCCTCACACGCAAACAGTCCCTGTTTCAAAACCGAGCAGAAACAGCCAGGCTTTGATTTTGGCTTTTGCTCCCGCTCCCGATGAAGCGGAGGGAAAACAGGCTTCCACAAGGGGCACGGGCAGGTGCTCAGACGCGCTCAGACGCTGAGTTAAGTCCTCGCCGTTGCTGGTCTGTACCCGCCGCTGCCTTTCCTCTTGCGTTCTCTCCTGCGCTGGAGGGAGAGGAAAGCGGGGCTTGGAGAGAGAAGGTCTTTCCTCACGCTACCTCTCCGCCTTCAGTTAGGCAGTGCGGCCACGCAGGCAAAAGGCCGTGGCCCGAGGGCCAGTTGCGCAACAGATAATGCGTCTGACTACGGATCAGGAGAGTGCAGGTTCGACTCCTGCCTGGCTTGTGACACGTGCCCCTGCTGCCCATCCGGTGTTGTGGCTCTTCTTTTGCACCTCTCTTTGACCTCTTTCGAAGGAAAAGCAAGCTCAATGGGCCCTGCGCAGGATTGCTAAAGGCTACGGCGCTGTCAGGAGAGACGCTATCCCCAAGGAAGGCACACCAGAAGAAAGACACAACCTTTCACCATGTTGACACCAACGGGATATGAACACAAAACCGTCTGATTTGGAGTCAGATATGCTAACGTTGCACCACAAGGTCAGGTAGCAAGGAGGAAAGCATGTGGTGGCTGGGAGAGTGGGGGTGGAAGGGGGGACTGACTTTCCTCCTTGTTGCGTGAGCCAGGACTTACCATGCCCACCGTCCAACCAAGCCGCTGGGATGGGAATGGCACCCATGGGCCTGAAAAATGACTTGTCGGGCGCTTCCCTCGAGGTGAAGGAGGCTCCTGAGCCGCATGCGGGTTGACCTGGTATCTGGAGGTCGCCCAGCCCACGCATGTGCACATGCTGCGACCTCAGCGGAAGAGCGCGAAGGGGCTGATTACTGCCCCCGAAACTGCAAGTTTCTAAGCAAGCTCCTCTTGGCCCCGTGGTTGGGCTCCTCAAAATAAAAGGAAAGGGAAAGAACAGCAGCACCCCTAACAAGAGGGCCCTTGGAGAAAGGCAGCAAATAAAGCGAACCTTGGCGCTCCGAGGTGTAGGGCGGGGATCCGTTGCTGAGCTAGGCATACGAAAAGAGCCCGGATTCTGGCAAGAGAGGGGCTGCATTGGCCGTGAATCGAACACGGGTCTCCCGCGTGGCGGGCAAGAATTCTACCACTGAACCACCAATGCTCTGCTCCTTTGGGCTGGCCAGCAGAGGCGGTGCTTTCCGCCAAGGGCTTTGGTCATGCCGGCTAGGCTCCTTCTACCTCTGGCCGGGGCGTGAGGCGGACCTCAGGCAAGCCAAAGGGGGCCGCTCCGGGCCCTGTACCCAAAGGTGTCTTACCCTTGGTTTCTGTAATGTAGCGGTTATCATGTTCGCCTCACACGGGAAAGGTCCTTGGCTCAAAACTGGGCAGAAAGAGCATGGCTTAGTCTTTGGCTTTGGTTTTTGCTCCCACTTCCGCTCCCGATGAAGCGGAGGGAAAACAGGCTTGCACAAGGCGCGCGGGCAGGTGCATGGGGACGCTCAGACACCGAGTTGCATCCTCGTCATTGCTGGTCTGTGCCCACCGCTGCCTTTCCTCTTGCATTCTCTCCTGCCTTGGTGGGAGAGGAAAGCGGGGCTGAGAGAGAGAAGGTCTTCCCTCACGCTACCGTTCTGCCTCACTTAGGCAGCGTGGACAAGGTAAGCAAAAGGCTATGCCGCAGGGGCCAGTGGCGCAACGGATAACGCGTCTGACTACGGATCAGGAGACTGCAGGTTCGACTCCTGCCTGGCTTGTGGCACGTGCCCCTGCTGCCCGTCCGGTGTGGTGGCCGTCCTTTTGGACCTCCCTTTGACCTCTTTCCAAGGAAAAGCAAGCTAACTGGGCCCTGTGCGGGGTTGCTAAAGGGAAAGACCACAGTCCTGATAGAAAAGATGCTCTCCCCAAGCATGGTACACCAGGACAAAGGCACAACAGTCTCCTGCTTGACCCCGATGTTATTTGAACACATAAGTTTCTGATCTGAATTCTGACGCGCTACCATTGTGCCATGAGGCCAGCTGGTGGCAAAGAGCGCTTGTGGTGGCTCGGAGAGTAGGGGTGGAAGGGGGGACTGACTTTCCTCCGTGTTGCGTGAGTGAGTACTTACCATGCCCACCATCCAAGCAAGCCGCTGGGATGGAAACCGCACCCACGGGCCTGAGAAGTGACCTGTCGGGCCCTTCCCTCGGGGTGAAACAGGTTCCTGAGCCGCATGCGGGTTGACCTGGTGGCTGGAGCTCGCCCTGCCCATGCATGTGCACGTGCTGCGGCCCCAGATGAAGAGCGGGAGAGGGCTTAATACTGCCAATGAAGCTGCAGGCTTTTCAGCAAACTGCTCTTAGCCCCGCGGCAGAGCTCCTCAAAATGAAAGGAAAGGGCAAAGAACAGCAGCACCCCTGCCCAGAGACCCCTTTGGAGAAGCTCAGCAAATAAAGCGCACTTTGGTACTCAGAAGTGTAGTGGGGAGAGCCACTAGCGAGCCAGGCACACCAAAAGAACCGGGGCCGCGGCAAGAGAGGGGCTGTATTGGCTGTGAATCAAACACAGGCCTGCCGCGTGGTGAGTGAGAAATCTAACACTGAACCACGAATGCCCTACTTCTTTGTTCCTGCAAGCGGAGGTGGTGATTTCCCCCAAAGGCTTCCGCGATCACCAGCTAAACTCCTTCTCCCTCTGGCCGGAGCTCGAGGTAGGCTTTGGGCCAGCGAAAGGAAGCCACTCAGGGCCCTGTACCTAGCAGGATAGCATTGGTTTCTGTAGTGTAGAGGTTATCACGTTCGCCTCACACGCGAAAGGTCCCTGGTTCAAAACCAGGCAGAAACAGTCAGGCTGTGTCATTAGTTTTGCTCTCGCTCCCGATGAAACCGAGGGAAAATAGGCTTCCAGAAGCGGTGTGGGCAGGTGCTAGGGGGCGCTCCGATGCCGAGTTGCGTCCTCGTTGCTGGTCTGTGCTCGCAGCTTCCTTTCCTCTTGCGTTCCCAACTGCGCTGGTGGGAGAGGAAAGCGGGGTTTGACCTCTCTCTTTGACCTCTTTCGAAGGAAAAGCAAGCTCAATGGGCCCTGCGCGGGGTTGCTAAAGGCCATGGCCCTGTCAGGAGAGACCATCTCTCCATGCAAGCTGCAATGGAGAAAGACACAACCTTCACCTGGTTGACACCAATGGGATATGAACACAAAACCTTCTGATTTGGAGTCAGATACGCTAACGTTGCACCACAAGGTCAGGTGGCAGTGAGGAAAGCATGTGGTGGCTGGGAGAGTGGGGGGTGGAAGGAGAGACTGACTTTCCACCGTGTTGCGTGAGCCAGGACTTACCATGCCCACCATCCAAGCAAGCCAATGGGATGGGAACGGCACCCACAGGCCTGAGAAGGGATCCGTAGGGCCCTTCCTTCGAGGTGAAGCAGGCTCCTGAGTCGCATGCGGGTTGACCTGGTGGCTGGAGGTCTCCCAGACCACACGTGTGCACGTGCTGCGGCCCCAGCTGAAGCGCGCGAAGGGGCTGATTACTGCCCCCGAAACTGCAGGTTTCTAAGCAAGCTGCTCTTGGCCCCATGGCTGGGCTCCTCAAAATGAAAGGAAAGGGAAAGAACAGCAGCACCCCTAACAAGAGGAAAAAAGAAAAGGAGTACCGGTGGCACCTTAGAGACTAACAAATTTATTAGAGCATAAGCTTTCGTGAGCTACAGCTCACTTCATCGGATGCATTTGGTGGAAAAAACAGAGGAGAGATTTATATACACACACACAGAGAACATGAAACAATGGGTTTATCATACACACTGTAAGGAGAGTGATCACTTAAGATAAGCCATCACCAGCAGCAGGGGGGGGAAAGGAGGAAAACCTTTCATGGTGACAAGCAAGGTAGGCTAATTCCAGCAGTTAACAAGAATATCAGAGGAACAGTGGGGGGTGGGGTGGGAGGGAGAAATACCATGGGGAAATAGTTTTACTTTGTGTAATGACTCATCCATTCCCAGTCTCTATTCAAGCCTAAGTTAATTGTATCCAGTTTGCAAATTAATTCCAATTCAGCAGTCTCTCGTTGGAGTCTGTTTTTGAAGCTTTTTTGTTGAAGTATAGCCACTCTAAGATCTGTGATCGAGTGACCAGAGAGATTGAACATTTTTATGGCTGACTTAGAACAACGCTTCCTCAGCTCTCGTCCCCTAATGCCCCTACTCTACTTGCGCTACATTGATGACATCTTCATCATCTGGACCCATGAAAAAGAAGCTCTCGAGGAATTCCACCATGATTTCAACAATTTCCATCCCACCATCAACCTCAGCCTGGACCAGTCCACACAAGAGATCCACTTCCTGGACACTATGGTGCTAATAAGCGATGGTCACATAACCACCACCCTATATCGGAAACCTACTGACCGCTATTCCTACCTACATGCCTCTAGCTTTCATCCAGATCATACCACTCGATCCATTGTCTACAGCCAAGCGCTACGATATAACCGCATTTGCTCCAATCCCTCAGACAGAGACAAACACCTACAAGATCTCTATCATGCATTCCTACCACTACAATACCCACCTGCTGAAGTGAAGAAACAGATTGACAGAGCCAGAAGAGTACCCAGAAGTCACCTACTACAGGACAGGCCCAACAAAGAAAACAACAGAACGCCACTAGCCATCACCTTCAGCCCCCAACTAAAACCTCTCCAACGCATCATCAAGGATCTACAACCTATCCTGAAGGACGACCCATCACTCTCACAGATCTTGGGAGACAGACCAGTCCTTGCTTACAGACAGCCCCCCAATCTGAAGCAAATACTCACCAGCAACCACACACCACACAACAGAACCACTAACCCAGGAACCTATCCTTGCAACAAAGCCCGTTGCCAACTCTGTCCACATATCTATTCAGGGGATACCATCATAGGGCCTAATCATATCAGCCACACTATCAGAGGCTCGTTCACCTGAGCATCTACCAATGTGATATATGCCATCATGTGCCAGCAATGCCCCTCAGCCATGTACATTGGCCAAACTGGACAGTCTCTACGTAAAAGAATGAATGGACACAAATCAGACGTCAAGAATTATAACATTCAAAAACCAGTTGGAGAACACTTCAATCTCTCTGGTCACTCGATCACAGATCTTAGAGTGGCTATACTTCAACAAAAAAGCTTCAAAAACAGACTCCAACGAGAGACTGCTGAATTGGAATTAATTTGCAAACTGGATACAATTAACTTAAGCTTGAATAGAGACTGGGAATAGATGAGTCATTACACAAAGTAAAACTATTTCCCCATGGTATTTCTCCCTCCCACCCCACCCCCCACTGTTCCTCTGATATTCTTGTTAACTGCTGGAATTAGCCCACCTTGCTTGTCACCATGAAAGGTTTTCCTCCTTTCCCCCGCCTGCTGCTGGTGATGGCTTATCTTAAGTGATCACTCTCCTTACAGTGTGTATGATAAACCCATTGTTTCATGTTCTCTGTGTGTGTGTATATAAATCTCTCCTCTGTTTTTTCCACCAAATGCATCCGATGAAGTGAGCTGTAGCTCACGAAAGCTTATGCTCTAATAAATTTGTTAGTCTCTAAGGTGCCACCGGTACTCCTTTTCTTTTTGCGAATACAGACTAACACGGCTGCTACTCTGAAACCTAACAAGAGGGCCTTTGGAGAAAGGCAGCAAATAAAGCGCACCTTGTCGGAGGGCGGGAAATCCGTTGCTGAGCTAGGCACACGAAAAGAGTCCGGGCCTTGGCAAAAGAGGGGCTGCATTGGCCGTGAATCGAACACGGGTCTCCCACGTGGCAGGCGAGAATTCTACCACTGAACCACCAATGCTCTGCTCCTTTGGGCTTGCCAGCAGAGGCGGTGCATTCCGCCAAGGGCTTTGGTCATGCCGGCTAGGCTCCTTCTGCCTCTGGACGGGGCGTGAAGCGGACCTCAGGCCAGCCAAAGGGGGCCGATCCGGGCCCTGTACCCAAAGGTGGCTGGCCCTTGGTTTCTGTAATGTAGCGGTTATCATGTTCGCCTCAGACGGGAAAGATCCTTGGCTCAAAACTGGGCAGAAAGAGCCTGGCTTTGGCTTTGGTTTTGGTTTTTGCTCCCACTTCCACTCCCGATGAAGCGGAGGGAAAACAGGCTTGCACAAGGCGCGGGCAGGTGCATGGGGACGCTCAGACACCGAGTTGCTTCCTCGTCATTGCTGGTCTGTGCCCACCGCTGCCTTTCCTCTTGCATTCTCTCCTGCCTTGGTGGGAGAGGAAAGCGGGGCTGAGAGAGAGAAGGTCTTCCCTCACGCTACTGTTCTGCCTCACATAGGCAGCGTGGACAAGGTAAGCAAAAGGCTATGCCGCAGGGGCCAGTGGCGCAACGGATAACGTGTCTGACTACGGATCAGGAGACTGCAGGTTCGACTCCTGCCTGGCTTGTGGCACGTGCCCCGGCTGCCCGTCCGGTGTGGTGGCCGTCCTTTTGGACCTCCCTTTGACCTCTTTCGAAGGGAAAGCAAGCTCACTGGACCCTGTGCGGGGTTGCTAAAGGGAAAGACCACAGACCTGTTAGGAAAGATGCTCTCCCCAAGCAAGGTACACCAGGACAAAGGCACAACAGTCTCCTGCTTGAACCCGATGTTATTTGAACACTTAAGTTTCTGATCTGATATCAGACGCGCTACCATTGTGCCACGAGGCCAGCTAGCGGCAAAGAGCGCGTGTGGTGGCTGGGAGAGTGGGGGTACAAGGGGGGACTGACTTTCCTCCGTGTTGCGTGAGTCAGTACTTACCATGCCCACCGTCCAAGCAAGCTGCTCTGATGGAAACCGCACCCACGGGCCTGAGAAGTGACCTGTCGGGCCCTTCCCTCGGGGTGAAGCAGGCTCCTAAGCCGCATGCGGGTTGACCTGGTGGCTGGAGCTCACCCTGCACATGCATGTGCACGTGCTGCGGCCCCAGATGAAGAGCGGGAGAGGGCTTAATACTGCCATTGAAGCTGCAGGCTTTTCAGCAAACTTAGCCCCGCGGCAGAGCTCCTCAAAATGAAAGGAAAGGGCAAAGAACAGCAGCACCCCTGCCCAGAGACTCCTTTGGAGAAGCTCAGCAAATAAAACGCACCTTGGCACTCAGAAGTGTAGTGGGGAGAGCCACTAGCGAGCCAGGCACACCAAAAGAACCGGGGCCGCGGCAAGAGAGGGGCTGTATTGGCTGTGAATCAAACACAGGCCTCCCGCGTGGTGAATGAGAATTCTAACACTGAACCACGAATGGCCTACTTCTTTGTTCCCGCAAGCGGAGGTGGTGATTTCCCCCAAGGGCTTCCGCGAACGCCGGCTAAACTCCTTCTGCCTCTGGCTGGAGCTGCAGGCAGGCTTTGGGCCAGCGAAAGGGAGGCACTCAGGGCCCTGTACCTAGCAGGACAGCGTCAGTTTCTGTAGTGTAGCGGTTATCACGTTCGCCTCACACGCGAAAGGTCCCTGGTTCAAAACCAGGCAGAAACAGCCAGGCTGTGGCTTTGGTTTTGCTCCCGCTCCCGATGAAACCGAGGGAAAATAGGCTTCCAGAAGCGGTGTGGGCAGGTACTAGGGGGCGCTCAGATGCCGAGTTGCGTCCTCGTCGTTGCTGGTCTGTGCTCGCCTTTCCTCTTGCGTTCCCTCCTGCGCTGGTGGGAGAGGAAAGCGGGGCTTGGAGAGAGAAGGTTTTTCCTCACGCTACCTCTCCGCCTTCAGTTAGGCAGTGTGGCCACAGCAGGCAAAAGGCCATGCCCTGGGGGCCAGTGGCGCAACAGATAACGCGTCTGACTACAGATCAGGAGAGTGCAGGTTCGACTCCTTCCTGGCTTGTGGCACGTGACCCTGCAGCCCGTCCGGTGTTGTGGCTCTTCTTTTGCGCCTCTCTTTGACCTCTTTCGAAGGAAAAGCAAGCTCAATGGGCCCTACGCGGGGTTGCTAAAGGCCATGGCCCTGTCAGGAGAGACCCTCTCTCCATGCAATCTGCACCAGGAGAAAGACACAACCTTCACCTGATAGACACTAATGGGATATGAAAACAAAACCTTCTGATTTGGAGTCACATACGCTAACGTTGCACCACAAGGTCAGGTGGCAGTGAGGAAAGCATGTGGTGGCTGGGAGGGTGGGGGGTGGAAGGAGGGACTGACTTTCCTCCGCGTTGCATGAGCCAGGACTTACCATGCCCACCATCCAAACAAGCCGCTGGGATGGGAACGGTACCCACGGGCCTGAGAAGTGACCCGTCGGGCCCTTACCTCGAGGTGAAGCAGGCTCCTGAGTCGCATGCGGGTTGACCTGGTGGCTGGAGGTCTCCCAGACCACACGTGTGCACGTGCTGGGGCCCCAGCTGAAGCGCACGAAGGGGCTGATTATTGCCCCCGAAACTGCAGATTTCTAAGCAAGCTGCTCTTGGCCCCATGGCTGGGCTCCTCAAAATGAAAGGAAAGGGAAAGAACAGCAGCACCCCTAACAAGAGGGCCCTTGGAGAAAGGCAGCAAATAAAGCGCGCCTTGGCGCTCCGAGGTGTAGGGCGGGGAATCCGATGCTGAGCTAGGCACACGAAAAGAGCCCGGGCCCTGGCAAGAGAGGCTGCATTGGCCGTGAATCGAACACGGGTCTCCCGCGTGGCGGGCGAGAATTCTACCACTGAACCACCAATGCTCTGTTCCTTTGGGCTTGCCAGCAGAGGTGGTGCTTTCCGCCAAGGGCTTTGGTCATGCCGGCTAGGCTCCTTCTACCTCTGGCCAGGGCGTGAGGGAGACCTCAGGCCAGCCAAAGGGGGCTGCTCCGGGCCCTGTACCCAAAGGTGTCTTACCCTTGGTTTCTGTAATGTAGCGGTTATCATGTTCGCCTCACACGGGAAAGGTCCTTTGCTCAAAACTGGGCAGAAAGAGCATGGCTTAGTCTTTGGCTTTGGTTTTTGCTCCCACTTCCGCTCCCGATGAAGCGGAGGAAAAACAGGCTTGTACAAGGCGCGCGGGCAGGTGCATGGGGATGTCAGACACCGAGTTGCATCCTCGTCATTGCTGGTCTGTGCCCGCCGCTGCCTTTCCTCTTACATTCTGTCCTGCCTTGGTGGGAGAGGAAAGCGGGGCTGAGAGAGAGAAGGTCTTCCCTCACGCTACCGTTCTGCCTCACTTAGGCAGCGTGGACAAGGTAAGCAAAAGGCTATGCCGCAGGGGCCAGTGGCGCAACGGATAACGCGTCTGACTACGGATCAGGAGACTGCAGGTTCGACTCCTGCCTGGCTTGTGGCACGTGCCCCTGCTGCCCGTCCGGTGTGGTGGCCGTCCTTTTGGACCTCCCTTTGACCTCTTTCGAAGGAAAAGCAAGCTCACTGTGCCTTGTGCGGGGTTGCTAAAGAGAAAGACCACAGCCCAGTTAGGAAAGATGCTCTCCCCAAGCAAGGTACACCAGGACAAAGGCACAACAGTCTCCTGCTTGAACCCGATGTTATTTGAACACATAAGTTTCTGATCTGAAGTCTGACGCGCTACCATTGTGCCACAAGGGCAGCTGGTGGCAAAGAGCGCGTGTGGTGGCTGGGAGAGTGGGGGTTGAAGGGGGGACTGACTTCCCTCCGTGTTGCTTAAGTCAGTACTTACCATGCCCACCATCCAAGCAAGCCGCTGGGATGGAAACCGCAGCCACGGGCCTGAGAAGTGACCTGTCGGGCCCTTCCCTCGGGGTGAAACAGGTTCCCGAGCCGCATGCGGGTTGACCTGGTGGCTGGAGCTCGCCCTGCCCATGCATGTGCACGTGCTGCGGCCCCAGATGAAGAGCGGGAGAGGGCTTAATACTGCCAATGAAGCTGCAGGCTTCTCAGCAAACTGCTCTTAGCCCGGCGGCAGAGCTCCTCTAAATGAAAGGAAAGGGCAAAGAACAGCAGCACCCCTGCCCAGAGATCCCTTTGGGGAAGCTCAGAAAATAAAGCACACTTTGGTACTCAGAAGTGTAGTGGGGAGAGCCACTAGCGAGCCAGGCACACCAAAAGAACCGGGGCCACGGCAAGAGAGGGGCTGTATTGGCTGTGAATCAAACACAGGCCTCCCGCGTGGTGAATGAGAATTCTAACACTGAACCACGAATGCCCTACTTCTTTGCTCCTGCAAGCGGAGGCGGTGATTTCCCCCAAGGGCTTCCGCGAACGCCAGCTAAACTCCTTCTCCCTCTGGCCGGAGCTCGAGGCAGGCTTTGGGCCAGCGAAAGGGAGCCACTCAGGGCCCTGTACCTAGCAGGATAGTGTCGGTTTCTGTAGTGTAGCGGTTATCACGTTCGCCTCACACGCGAAAGGTCCCTGGTTCAAAACCAGGCAGAAACAGTCAGGCTATGGCTTTGGTTTTGCTCCCGCTCCCGATGAAACCGAGGGAAAATAGGCTTCCAGAAGCGGTGTGGGCAGGTGCTAGGGGGCGCTCTGATGCCGAGTTGCGTCCTCGTTGTTGCTGGTCTGTGCTCGCAGCTTCCTTTCCTCTCACGTTCCCTCCTGCGCTGGTGGGAGAGGAAAGCGGGGCTTGGAGAGAGAAGGTCTTTCCTCACGCTACCTCTCCGCCTTCAGTTAGGCAGTGTGGCCACAGCAGGCAAAAGGCCATGCCCTGGGGGCCAGTGGCGCAACAGATAACGCGTCTGACTACGGATCAGGAGAGTGCAGGTTAGACTCCTTCCTGGCTTGTGGCACGTGACCCTGCTGCCCGTCCGGTGGTGTGGCTCTTCTTTTGCGCCTCTCTTTGACCTCTTTCGAAGGAAAAGCAAGCTCAATGGGCCCTGCGCGGGGTTGCTAAAGGCCATGGCCCTGTCAGGAGAGACCCTCTCTCCACGCAAGCTGCACCAGGAGAAAGACACAACCTTCACCTGGTTGACACCAATGGGATATGAACACAAAACCTTCTGATTTGGAGTCAGATACGCTAACATTGCACCACAAGGTCAGGTGGCAGTGAGGAAAGCATGTGGTTGCTGGGAGAGTGGAGGGTGCAAGGAGGGACTGACTTTCCTCCGTGTTGCGTGAGCCAGGACTTACCATGCCCACCATCCAAGCAAGCCACTGGGATGGGAACGGCACCCACGGGCCTGAGAAGTGACCCGTCGGGCCCTTCCCTCGAGGTGAAGCAGGCTCCTGAGTCGCATGCGGGTTGACCTGGTGGCTGGAGGTCTCTCAGACCACACGTGTGCACGTGCTGCGGCCCCAGCTGAAGCGCGCGAAGGGGCTGATTACTGCCCCCGAAACTGCAGGTTTCTAAGCAAGCTGCTCTTGGCCCCATGGCTGGGCTCCTCAAAATGAAAGGAAAGGGAAAGAACAGCAGCACCCCTAACAAGAGGGCTCTTGGAGAAAGGCAGCAAATAAAGCGCACCTAGGCGCAGGGCGGGGAATCCGTTGCTGAGCTAGGCACATGAAAAGAGCCCGGGCCTGGGAAGAGAGGGGCTGCATTGGCCGTGAATCGAACACGCGTCTTCCGCGTGGCGGGCGAGAATTCTACCACTGAACCACCAATGCTCTGCTCCTTTGGGCTGGCCAGCAGAGGCGGTGCTTTCCGCCAAGGGCTTTGGTCATGCCGGCTAAGCTCCTTCTGCCTCTGGACGGGTCGTGAGGCGGACCTCAGGCCAGCCAAAGGGGGCGCTCCGGGCCCTGTACCCAAAGGCGGCCGGCCCTTGGTTTCTGTAATGTAGCGGTTATCATGTTCGCCTCAAACGGGAAAGGTCCTTGGCTCAAAACTGGGCACAAAGAACCTGGATTTGGCTTTGGCTTTGGTTTTTGCTCCTGCTTTCGCTCCCGATGAAGCGGAGGGAAAACAGGCTTGCACAAGCCGTGCAGGTAGGTGCATGGGGATGCTCAGACACCGAGTTGCATCCTCGTTATTGCTGGTCTGTGCCCGCCTTTGCTCTTGTATTCTCTCCTGCCTTGGTGGGAGAGGAAAGCGGGGCTGAGAGAGAGAAGGTCTTCCCTCACGCTACCGTTCTGCCTCACTTTGGCAGCGTGGACAAGGTAGGCAAAAGGCTGTGCCGCAGGGGCCAGTGGCGCAACGGATAACGCGTCTGACTACGGATCAGGAGACTGCAGGTTCGACTCCTGCCTGGCTTGTGGCACGTGCCCCTGCTGCCCGTCCGGTGCGGTGGCCGTCCTTTTGGACCTCCCTTTGACCTCTTTCGAAGGAAAAGCAAGCTCACTGGGCCCTGTGCGGGGTTGCTAAAGGGAAAGACCACAGCCCTGTTAGGAAAGATGCTCTCCCCAAGCAAGGTACACCAGGACAAAGGCACAACAGTCTCCTGCTTGACCCCGATGTTATTTGAACATATAAGTTTCTGATCTGAAGTCAGACGCACTATCATTGTGCCACGAGTCCAGCTGGCGGCAAAGAGCGCGTGTGGTGGCTGGGAGAGTGGGGGTGGAAGGGGGGACTGACTTTCCTCCGTGTTGCGTGAGTCAGTACTTACCATGGCCACCGTCCAAGCAAGCTGCTGGGATGGAAACCGCACCCACGGGTCTGAGAAGTGACCTGTCGGGCTCTTCCCTCGGGGTGAAACAGGCTCCTGAGCCGCATGCGGGTTGACCTGGTGGCTGGAGGTCTCCCAGACCACACGTGTGCATGTGCTGCGGCCCCAGCTGAAGCGCGCGAAGGGGCTGATTACTGCCCCCGAAACTGCAGGTTTCTAAGCAAGCTGCTCTTGGCCCCATGGCTGGGCTCCTCAAAATGAAAGGAAAGGGAAAGAACAACAGCACCCCTAACAAGAGGGCCTTTGGAGAAAGGCAGCAAATAAAGCGCACCTAGGCGCAGGGCGGGGAATCCGTTGCTGAGCTAGGCACACGAAAAGAGCCCGGGTCCTGGCAAGAGAGGGGCTGCATTGGCCGTGAATCGAACACGGGTCTCCCGCGTGGCAGGCAAGAATTCTACCACTGAACCACCAATGCTCTGCTTCTTTGTGCTTGCCAGCAGAGGCGGTGCTTTCCGCCAAGGGCTTTGGTCATGCCGGCTAGGATCCTTCTGCCTCTGGCCGGGGCGTGAGGCGGACCTCAGGCCAGCCAAAGGGGGCCGCTCCGGGCCCTGTACCCAAAGGCGGCCAGCTCTTGGTTTCTGTAATGTAGCGATTATCATGTTCGCCTCACACGGGAAAGGTCTTTGGCACAAAAGTGGGCAGAAAGAGCCCGGCTTTGTCTTTGTCTTTGTTTTTTGCTCCCACTTCCGCTCCCGATGAAGCGGAGGGAAAATAGGCTTCCACAAGGTGCGTGGGCAGGTGCTCGGGGGCGCTCAGACGCCGAGTTGCATCCTCGTTATTGCTAGTCTGTGCCCGCCGCTGCCTTTCCTCTTGCATTCTCTCCTGCGTTGGTGGGAGATGAAAGCGGGGCTGAGAGAGAGAAGGTCTTCCCTCACGCTTCCGTTCTGCCTCACTTAGGCAGTGCGGCCATGGCAGACGAAAGGCTGTGCCCCAGGGGCGCATCGGATAAGGCTTCTGACTACGGATCAGGAGACTGGAGGTTCGACTCCTGCCTGGCTTGTGGCATGTGCCCCTGCTGTCCGTCCGGTGCGGTGGCCGTCCTTTTGCACCTCCCTTTGACCTCTTTCGAAGGAAAAGCCAGCTCACTGGGCCCTGCGCCGGGTTGCTAAAGGGAAAGGCCACGGCCCTGTCAGGAAAGATGTTCTCCCCAAGCAAGGTGCACCGGGACAAAGGTGCAACAGTCACCTGCTTGACCCCAATGTGATTTGAACACATAACCTTCTGATCTGATGTCAGACGCGCTACCATTGTGCCACGAGGCCAGCTAGCGGCAAAGAGCGCGTGTGGTGGCTGGGAGAGTGGGGGTACAAGGGGGGACTGACTTTCCTCCGTGTTGTGTGAGCCAGTACTTACCATGCCCACCGTCCAACCAAGCCGCTCGGATGGAAAGCGCACCCATGGGCCTGAGAAGTGACCTTTCGGGCCCTTCTTTCAGGGTGTAGCAGGCTCCTGAGCCGCATGCGGGTTGACCTGGTGGCTGGAGCTCGCCCAGACCACGCATGTGCACGTGGTGCAGCCCCAGATGCAGAGCGGGAAGGGGTTGAATAGTGCCAACGAAGCTATAGGCTTCTCAGCAAGCTGCTCTTGGCCCTGCGGCAGGGCTTCTCAAAATGAAAGGAAAGGGCAAAGAACAGCAGCACCCCGCCAAGAGACCCCTTTGGAGAAGCTCAGCAACTAAAGCACACCTTGGCACTCAGGAGTGTAGGGTGGAGAGCCACTGGCGAGCCAGGCACACCAAAAGAACCGGGGCCCTGGCAAGAGAGGGGCTGTATTGGCTGTGAATCAAACATAGGTCTCCCACGTGGTGTGTGAGAATTTTGCCACTGAACCACCAATGCCCTGCTTCTTTGGGTCTGCAAGCAGAATCGATGCTTTCCACCAGGGGCTTCGGCCAACGCCAGCTAGGCTCCTTGTGCCTCTGGCTGGGGCCTGAGGCGGTCTTCAGGCCAGCCAAAGGGGGTCGCTCTGGGCCCTGTACCCAAAGGCGGCCGGCCCTTGGTTTCTGTAGTGTAGCGGTTATCATGTTCGCCTCACACGGGAAAGGTCCTTGGCTGAAAACCGGGCAGAAAGAGCCCGGCTTTGGCTTTGGCTTTGGCTTTGGTTTTTGCTCCCGATGAAGTGGAGGGAAAACAGGCTTCCCCATGGGCGCGGGCAGGTGCTCGCGGGCGGTCAGACGCCGAGTTGCATCCTCGTCATTATGGTCTGTGTCTGCCGCTGCCTTTCCTCTTGCATTCTCTCCTGCACTGGTGGGAGAGGAAAGCAGGGCTGAGAGAGAGAAGGTCTTCCCTCACGCTTCCGTTCTGCCTCACTTAGGCAGTGCGGCCACGGTAGGCAAAAGGCTGTGCCCCAGGGGCCAGTGGCGCAACGGATAACGCGTCTGACTACGGATCAGGAGACTGCAGGTTCGACTCCTGCCTGGCTTGTGGCACATGCCCCTGCTGCCCGTCCGGTGCAGTGGCCATCCTTTTGCGCCTCCCTTTGGCCTCTTTCGAAGGAAAAGCCAGCTCACTGGGCCCTGCGCGGGGTTGCTAAAGGGAAAGGCCACAGCCCTGTCAGGAAAGATGCTCTCCCTAAGCAAGGTGCACCGGGACAAAGGTGCAACCGTCACCTGTTTGATCCGATGTGATTTGAACACATAACCTTCTGATCTGAAGTCAGACGCGCTACCATTTTGCCACGAGGCCAGCTGGCAGCAAAGAGAGCATGTGGTGGCTGGGAGAGTTGGGGTGGAAGGGCAGACTGACTTTCCTCCATATTGCGTGATCCAGTACTTACCATGCCCACCGTCCAACCAAGCCGCTGTGATGGAAACCGCATCCACGGGCCTGAGAAGTGACCTGTCGGGCCCTTCTTTCAGGGTGAAGCAGGCTCCTGAGCTGCATGCGGGTTGACCTGGTGGCTGGAGCTCGCCCTGACCAGGTGTGTGCACGTGCTGCGGCCCCAGATGAAGAGCGGGAAGGGGCTGAATACTGCCAACGAAGCTGCAGGCTTCTCAGCAAGCTGCTCTTGGCCCTGCTGCAGGGCTTCTCAAAATGAAAGGAAAGGGCAAGAACAGCAGCACCCCTTCCAAGAGACCCCTTTGGAGAAGCTTAGCAAATAAAGCACATCTTGGCACTCAGAAGTGTAGCGGGGAGAGCCTCTGGCGAGCCTGGGAGACCAAAAAGAGCCGGGGCCCCCTCAAGAGGGGTGCTGCATTGGCTGTGAATCAAACACGGTGCTTGAGAATTCTACCACTGAGCTACCAATGCTTTTTGTGATAGTTACCCAAAGTGCACTGTTGTGCTTTACTGACATAATGAGTGTCACATGAACACACCTGCCCAACTTAATTACTTCAGCGGCTGGATGTCAACTTAAATTATTTTTACTTAACCTTGTTTTTAGGCCTGTTCTTTTTTAAATATGTAATTTCCCTTGACTCAGTGCGAACTATGATTTTGTTTATTACATCTCTATAAGTTTTGCTCTACTTTTCTGTGATTAATCTTCCCCGTATTTTCCTGAGTCCTGTAGTTTAGCTTTGCCAGCTTTGTATTTCCTGGATCTCCCCTAGATTCCTTTGTTAATAAAGTTATTGTATTTACTCCTTTTTTCAGCTCTTCGGGTCCTTAGTCTTTCTTAAGGAATTTGATGTGGAGGAATCTATATTGTTAAAATGGGGCAGAGTTCTTTGTAGTAGTTTTTTCTTCATTGTATCTAGAGATGCACCAGGTTTTTCTAACAGTTCCTGGAATTTTAGATGAGTTGGAGGTCTGGTTTTCCTTTCTGTGATCTCTCATTCCCTGCTTTCCAGACTGTCTTGGCATGTCAGCTGCAATATTTTACAGCAACTGCCAACATTCCCACAGATGGTGCTTAGGAAGACTATAAAAGCTTTTAAGAAGGCCTGTGAAAAGCTGGAGTGTTTTTGTTTTTTTTTATAGCAGGTGATGAAATAATCCTTAATACATGTTCACAGTGCTCTTTGTATTTAAATAGTAGCAAAATGCACCCTTTATAAAAGTGAGGTTAGATCTTGAGCTGTAGTCTTAAATTTCCAAATCTAAAAAAGGCAATGCCTGTGCCAGCTTGAGAAACCCTTGCACTCCACCAGTGATGTGCTGCCAATATTTTAACAAGGGACTTAAAAAAAAACCCAAAACATTTTTCTTTCCCTGTGACAAACCACATGCAGCAGGAGTTTGTGTGTTTTCACAGAGAACTAGTGAAGAACTGTGGAATCTGTTCATTTTTCTTCCCATATAAACAAAAATGCCTTATTTTAAACTGTAACCGAGAAGAGACTGCACCACAGGACAAGCACATCTAGCTTATTGACAGCAATGCAGTATTCAACTTGTGCAACCTAAAGAGGTTATATGTGTGTATGCAAAGACCTTTTACGAGGCTTATAATTAATTTTGGTGAGCTTGCTTAGATATAATCATAAGTACTCATAAGGAAGTGATGCTCATTCAAGAGAGAGATTCACTCAGAATGGGCTTTACTGATGATACGTACTCACTTCCTAACATAAATTGTAAACCAGACATTTCTCCAAGAGCTAATTCAGACAAACAGAAAATACTTAATATATTTCAGTTGTCTTCAGTGCAATGCAGTAACTAGAAACAAAGAGGCGAACCAATACCATGTAGTCAGCCAGCTCTCTGAGTACCATCATACATGACCATAGCATTCAAAATTTAGATTCCAATTACTAGCAACTGGAGTATGGTGACCAGATAGCAAGTGTGAAAAATCGGGACTGGGAGTGGAGAGTAATAGGCATCTATATCAAGACAAAGCCCCAAATATCAGGACTGTCCCTATAAAATCGGGACATCTGGTGACCTTAAACTGGAGCAATGTAAATCAGTGCTTCTATGAATAATAAATCTAATAATGATTGCATTTAGTATCACTAGGAGGCAAGATGCAATAATTTTATACTGGAGAAAAAGTACTGGAACAGCCTTAGACTGAAAATAATTTCTATTTCAGAACAGCTGATCCTGATCTAGTCAACCAGACAAATGAGTATCGCTCAAATGGTGAGACTAAACTGTCACCAAAGGGGCTAACCTGTGTTCCATTTTGCAGCAGCATCCTCTGGGGTTAGATAATCTCCTAAACCACATTGATGATGATTTAGATAAAATATCTTGGTATGTGGATAACAATATAGCTCCTATCACGGAATTAATATCTCATAATGAAACCTGCAGGATTACTCATTGTGCTTCCTTGATTGGTTTATTTTACCCTAAAAGTTAACTCCCGCCCCATCCCCAGAAATTGTGGAGTATTTTTTTTATTGGCACATGCACATGGCAAAAAATATAGCCTATCAAGATGGAAAATAATCTGTCCTTCTTTATTGTTTCAGCTGAATGGTGCAGTTTTTAATCCTACCATGGTATTGCCAGTTCATCTATGTGCTGACATATACCCCAGAGACTAACTTCCATCAATGGAAAAGGGGTGACTTTATGTTCAAAATATTTTTGTATTAGCAGATCCCACTGGGTTTTCCAGGATTTAACAGCTGGGTATGGTGAAAAAATTGCTGTGGTAGAGAAAGTGGGAAACAGTCTCAATCTTTCTAACATATGCTCAGATGCAAGGAATTTTAGATTTAATATACTTTACTAGGGGGTCAAATTCTGCTCTCCCTATGGTCATAAGTCAGAACCAATTTAGCCCTGAGATGCAATGATCTGGTGCATTTAAATGGCCAAATTTTATTCTCAGTTGCACCCATGTGTAGAAGAAGGAATTCACTGCTGATGCAACCCCTAACGGCTGGGCTTTCCACACCAGCTCTTTCTTCTCTAGCAGCCCCTCCTGACAGTCACTCTGATCTAATGGTGGTTAGCCTCTTCTTGTGACTTGCCACTCATGCTTTAGTTCCTCCCCTTCTGGGGTAACAGAAAGTCCAGCAGAAAATCCAGCATCTGGTCCTCAGATCCAACTCTCACCCCCCAGGTCCTTCCAAATCATCCTTATGCCTTGAGGTCAGGAGCTTCATGCCATCTTCCTGCTGGCTAGTTGGGAAAGTCAGGCCCACCCTCTACACCAGCCGGGCTCCAGGCCAGGGACCCTATGATGGGCAGCCAAGGCCTATTCCATCAGACAACCTTGCAGCTGCCTCCCTGGACTCCTTCCTACCACTAGCCTTTCTCCCATCCCCTTCCTGGGCTCTTTGTAATGAACAGCACCTCCCAGGGCTTCTCCCCAGAGGTCCAGTTCCTGCCCTTGTGTCAGGGTCTATGATAAATGAGAGGTGGGGTAGCTCCTTTTTATGGACACCCAGCCAGCCAGTTAGCTATAAAGTCTATCTTGGTGGCTGTTCTCTTCTGGTTTTACCTGTAAAGGATTCAAAAAGTCTCTGCATAGGTAAAAGAAAGGGAGTGGGCACCTGACTTCTTAAAGTTGGGGAAAAAACTTTCCTTTGTCTGGGTGTTGTGGTTCTCGGGAGAGAGGTGACAGAGCAGAGACAGGTCTGAGACTATGCTGCAAAAAGCTTTTTGTCAGGTATGGAAATCATCAGATCATACCTAAAACCTACCCATAAATCAGAAAATGTCTAGAAAGGCAAGATTAGGTTTATTTCTGTTTATTTCTTATTGGCTTGTGGACTCCTCTGTGCTAACCCCAAATGCTTTTTGTTTGGCCTGTAACCCTTAAGCTGGGCCTCAAGAAGGTTATTCTTGATGTTTAATTTTTGTAAGTGGGTTTTTTAAATCTAGCAGAAGCCTAAGATCCAGATGTATTTTCTTTCTTTTTGTTTTTAATAAAATTTACCTTTTTTAAGAACAGGATTGGATTTTTGGTGTCCTAAGAGGTTTGGGTATATGTTGTTTAATTAGCTGTGAGCAACAGCTAATTTCCTTTGTTTTCTTTCTCAGCTCTTCCCTGGAGGGAGGGCGAAAGGGCTTGAGGGTACCCCACAGGAAGGAATTCCCAAGTGTGCCTTCCTGGATTCCAAGGGGTTTTGCATTTGGGTGGTGGCAGCATCTACCCATCCAAGGTCAGAGAGAAGCTGTAACCTTGAAAGTTTAATACAAGCCTGGAATGGCCAGCATTAAATTTTAGAATTTAGAATCCTTGTGGGCCCGCACTTTCTGCACTCTGAGTGCCACAGTGGGGAATTAGCCTTGACAAGGTCAGACACAGGAGCTTGCTCCAGCTCTGTGACTTTCACGCATCTTCCCCCCCTGGGCTTCCTCCTCACTCTGAAGATGACTTGTTCCCCACTGATCTCTCTACTACCAAGAGTGATGGCAGAGTTCTTCCCTTTCTCCCTGCAATCTCTCAAACTTCAGTCCAAACACCCCTTAAGTTTTACTTGCACTTTTACTGATGCTGGCTCTGGTGGGACATAACTGAGAGTATCAATTCAGGACAAATTGCTTAGAGCAGGGCAGTTTCAACCCAAGGCTGGGTTTCCTTTACCATTAAGGCACACAGAACTAGCCAAACAGAGAGGACTTTGGTCTCACCCCACTGGCTAACCATAAGTCATACAAGCAATTCCCTTAGACACTCCAGTTTCCCAGTATCACCATCAGTGCCACTTGTTATGGGGATGAATGGTTATGAACCCATACCACAGTAAAAGAAAAATGGTTCTCCCTATCCCAAAGGACCAAGCCCCAGACCCAGGTCAATATACAAGTCAGATCTTACCCACAAATCATGCTGTTGCCAATCCTTTAGAATCTAAAATCTAAAGGTTTATTCATAAAAAGAAAGAAATATAGATGAGAGCTGAAATTGGTAAAATGGAATCAATTACATACAGTAATGGCAAAGTTTTTGGTTCAGGCTTGTAGCAGTGACAGAATAAACTGTAGGTTTATATCAAGTCTCTGGAGTACATCCACAGCTGGGATGGGTCATTCAGTCCTTTGTTCAGAGCTTCAGTTTGTAGCAAGTTTCCTCTAGAAGTAAGAAGCAGGATTGAAGACAAAATGGAGGGGTGTCCAGGGCCTTTTATATTTTCTTCCCTGTGAAAGGACACCCCTTTGTTCTTACTGTGGAAAATCACAGCAGCAAGATAGAGTTTGGAGTCATATGGGCAAATCACGTGTCCATGCATGACTCAGTTTGCACGCCGATGCCATTGTTTACATGTTAGTTTGAACGTTCCCATGAAAGCTCAGATGTGGATTGGCATCTCCCAAAGTTCATTGTCAGGTAAGTGTTTCTTGATTGGGCACTTACTGAGAATAGTCCTTTCTCAAGAAGCTGACCAAATGCTTCACTGAGGCTACTTAGAATCAAAACACTTTGAGATACAAGTACATAGCTAATATTCATAACTTCAACTACAAAAATGATACACACATACAGATAGCATAATCATAACCAGCAAATCATAACCTTTTTATAGACACCTCACATGACAGCCTTTGTACAATATTTGCTGCAAATATATAACAGTGGTTGCAGCAATGATCTATACGGTCACAGTTTATGTCAATAACGTCACAAAGACCCAGGTCCTTCTCAGCTGTATTTGATCACCTGTTAGGCCTGACACCAGACCAAGTGCAACCCAGTGGCTGAATTGGGCTCAGGATCCTGTTAACCCAGGGTTATCCAGTGCAGGGTTTATACACTTCATCACACCAGGCAACCCCATGGTTGCATGAGTATAACACAGATTAGAGTTTGGCCCAAAGACTGCACAGTTATCATAGATTTTAAGGCCCAAAGGATCACTAGTCCTTACCAACATGAATTGTTTACTACACATACCTGTTAACAGTAATCAAACATAATGCAGTCTTGTTTATCCTCTGGAAAGCTGTCCTTAAGTGATCTCTGCTGAGGTGGCAAAGTTATTTTACGGAGAGACCAGAAATGCCTAGGTCCCCAACACCATTTCAGCTGGACAAATTGTTGGCAGAACCTGTGTAATTTTCCTTTTCCATTCAGAACAAACATTTTGGGACAAACGGTACTCTCCCTTAGGAGCATTGTCATGTAATGAATTATTTCTTGTGATCTTCTGGAGTTCTGTTTTGGGTTAGGGTTTTTCATGAGGGATTGTCATCTGAGGTGCTGCATTCCTATTCCTGAAGCACTATACTCTTCTAGTGTAGAAGTGGACAGTACTATTGTCAGGATTCATCCCCCACTCTGAACTCTGGGGAACAGATGTGGGGACCCACATGAAAGACCCCCCCCCAAGCTTATATTCTACCAGCTTAGGTTAAAACTTCCCCAAGGCACAAATTCCTTTCCTTGTTCTTGAACAGTATTGCTGCCACCACCTTGTGATTTTCCCAAAAATTCAGAGAAGGGTCACTTGGAATCCCTATCCCCCCCCCCCAATATATCCCCCTAAGCCCCTTCACTCCCTTTCCTGGGGAGGCTTGAGAATAAACTACCAACCAGTTGCCTTAGCAATGTGAGCACAAACCAGACCCTTTATCTTCAGGACACTGAAATCAGTCAGGTTCTTAAAAGAAGAACTTTATTTAAAAGCAAAAAGTAAAAGAATCACACCTGCAAAATCAGGATGGAAGGTAACTTTACAGGGTAATAAAAAGATTTAAAACACAGAGGATTCCCCTCCAGGCACAGCTTCACAGTTACAAAAACAGGAATGAAATTACCTCTGTAGCATAGGAAAATTCACAAGCCAAAAGAAAAGATAACCTAATGCATTTCCTTGCCCTACTCACAGTTTCTCTGGTTTTAGATGGATTATTCCAGGTATATTTTCAGGAGATGTTGTACCTGCTTGGCTTCTCCCTTTGCCAAGAGAGGGAACAACACACAGAACAAAAAAACAAATCCTTCCCTCCCAGATTTGAAAGTATCTTCTTTCCTCATTGGTCCTTCTGGTCAGGTGCCAACTAGATTATTTGAACTGTTTAACCCTTTAAAGGTAAAGTAATCCAGTGCAGTTGCCAAGGAGGGATTTTATGCTACTGCATACATAAAGGTTGCTACCCTTCCCCCTATATTCATGACAGCTATCGATCTGCCTTTGCCTTGATTATTCATTAATGCTATATTACACAACTGGAGGAGCAGTCTGCTCTTCCTGTACTAGGCAACACACTAACTATGTCTCAGACATGCATTTATTTTAATGATAAGTTCTACCCCTTTGCATAGGCAAAAAACATAGGGTTTTTTTGACGCAACAAGGGTTGGTCTAAAAGTATACACAATTAAGTCCTATCAATCTTGACATATGAGAATGATAAGGTAAAGGATAATTATTTTTTAAAACATCAGAACAACTTATGCATGTTTTTTAAATTCTGTGTTTAAGAAATATTCCACCTTAATGAGCATGTACATGGACGTAGAGTAAAAAATGTCTGTTACTCTGCAAAATAGTCTACCCACCATGATAAGTTTCTTTCAACCAAGAGCATAGCTAATGATATGAAATTTATACTCACACTGGCAGATACATTGCTAACCTCTTCACCCCCATAGTCTCCTTCGGTAGACCTGGCATTATAGATGTATATGTAATTATTATATCTTTGGCTTGTGTGTGCTGTGTCCTTTAAACCACCAAGAACTTGGCAAAGATGACATTTTGTGTTCATTTCAGGGAAAACTGACTCAGACACACATACACACTGTGTGTTCTCT
The DNA here is from genome assembly GCF_009764565.3 of Dermochelys coriacea. Classification (NCBI taxonomy): domain Eukaryota; kingdom Metazoa; phylum Chordata; order Testudines; family Dermochelyidae; genus Dermochelys; species Dermochelys coriacea. The sequence continues at coordinate 129,173,619 of NC_050070.1, forward strand.
TCTGAACAGTTTATGTTAACATAAAGAATGATACCAAAGGTAATTCTAATGAAAGTATCTGTTGTTCTTTGTATATGGAAAATATCTAATAACAAAGAGTGGCATTAGTAACACAACTGTTACAGAAAACTACAACAAGTGTGTGGCAGCATGTTAACAAAAGGCTGGATGAAGAATAAAAAACATACAACAAATCACTTAAGAAACAAACTCCATAGGAAATTTAAAGCAGACTCATGGTGCGTATGGAAGTTGCCTGCCAACACCCAGGATTTTAAGTGAGAATTACTTGTGTCACATTTTCCACTGTCTCTCTAAGCATCATCATCTTTACCACCATCAAATCTCTTAAAGAACCACCAATGTCTACACTGGTTACACTAGCAAGACAGGTGTAACCCATACAATGTGTTAGGTTAAGAAATATGTAGAAATTAGGCTTTGGCTGAAGTTAGGCTCAGTATAGAGGAGCCTGGGAAATTGAGTTTGTTAGTGTGAGCAAAAGTTAGAGATAAGTTGGAGACAGTACAATGGGAAAACTGAAGTTAGCAAGGACATGACCCAGGGTTACGTTGTGGGGAGGTTTTGGTTATAACTGATTTTAGCAGGGTTTCTAATGAGTGTTTTTGAGAATTTGGAATGTTTTATTAAAATGCTATCAATATTGACAGTATGGGAAGGATACTGGTGCAGATATTAATTTAAATATTGTACTGTAAAGAGCCAATAAACAGGTGGCAGAAATGTGACTATGGTAATAGCTAGGTTTAATGTTAATTAGTATTTTAATGGGGTATAAAAGGAGTACCCTTGCTAAATTGGGGGAGTCCAATTAACAGCTTAAGGATAACTTCATTCAGTTATCAGTGGACTGATCACCCTGTTACACCATTCCATCTTTTAATGTGAGTATAATTGTAGTACCTGTGTAAATGTTAATTGCTTGCCTGTTTGCATAACTAATCATTCTTTTAAATAAAGTTTGGTTTTATCATTCAAAGTGCCATCCAAGGTTCTCTACTAAATTAAATTGTCTGTAACCATCCTAGAGTTTGACCCTGAGCAACTAAGTTTGATTTATTGCCTCCTTAGATATAACTATTTAATATTAACTTGAACAATTAAAAATCAAGATTACACATTGGGTTAGCAAGTTGGTATCCTCCAGTTCCATGTATTTATAGCTTTATTTGGGGCTCAATAAAAAAGCCAAAAAGAAATGCCATTGCAGGTACTTTATGGTAAGGTAATTTACTTTGCAGATGACAGGGCACTTATTGTTTCAACAACTCTATGAAAGCAAGAGAGAAATATCTCACAGCAGGATGTTCATTTCAGCTGGCAAACAGTATTCTCCTTGCTTCCAACTGAAATTGCTTGGAAACAAGTTGCAGCAAATGAAAGATCTTTTGTGTTAACTTAACTCTGGGAGATTTAATCTCCAACAGCACTCAGAGGTATTGGGCTTTCATATTCCTAGATTATGACTTGACTGTTGTGGTTTTGAAATATTCTTCCCCCCTCCCCATCTTTTTAGCTGAGTGAATTTTTAGTGCTGATGAGATTGTCAGATTCATTGCCCTAGGGCCTGAAGGCATCTATTATCCACAGAACAGGTAGAGAACGGACATCAGTAGCTCATCCATCCTCACCCTGTTCTACAAATATGCCTCAACCCAGATCTGGAAGGAGCACCTCTAGAGTGTGAGAGGGCATAATTCAATCTCTAAATCCCTTCACACACTGGCTTCTCTATTAAGACTGCTAACAAGCAGTACAGGTTAGTGCCCGTTGTAACTGTGGATTTTGTGTGGATATTTGTCCACTAGGAATTGTCAAATCACCCATGCATTTGATAAAGGCCACCAAAGAGCCTTTGGATTATAATGACCTTCAGTCACACGCCATCAGAACTAGAAGTGAAAGGCTTCAGGCAGCGTATGTCTACCCTGCAATGTAAGCTCAGAGTGAGTAGAACTTGAGTTAGCAGACCCTGGGTTTGTTAACCTAGGGCTTGAGAGTCTACACTCATTTGTAGCCCCAGCTTAGGAACTGTTGAAGCCTGGCTTTACACTGCATTATGTGGGCCTGAGTCCAACCATCCGCATCCCAGACTTCCTAGTGCCCTCCCAGAATGTGGCCACCTTTGTTCATGATGTAGTGTGGGAAAACTTGACTCTCCATCTAACTTGACTATCAAGACGACAAAGGAAGTCAGCCTATGGGACTGTGGAATACTTTTGGTGAACTCCCAGAACATGAGTCCAATGGGGCTGCATCTACACTGCAAAGCAATAGGGCTTAAACCCTGGATCCCAGCTTGACTCAGGCTCAGACCTTGCACTCCATGGGGTTCCAGAATCCTGGATCCAGGCTCTAGGTTAGAGCAATTTATGTGTAACAGAAGCGGGGTTAGCCTTGAGCCTGAGTTTGATTCCTGGGCTTACATTGCAGTGTAGACATACCATAAGGGTATGTAAACTTGTGCTTGAGCCTGTGTTCAAGGCTATTCCCTTTTATGTCTACACTGCAATAGCATTAACCCAGGGCTTGGACCCAGGATTCCAAGACCCTGCAGGGCTGGAAGATCCAAGCTCAAGTCAAGCTGGGACGCAGAGTCTGACCCCTATTTCTTTGCTGTGTAGCCACAGCCCTAATTGACTCAAGCCCCAGGACTCATCTGGAAGTATCCCTCAGTTCCATGGGACAACTTCCTGAAGCCTCTCTATCCCAACAATCTGCAATCCACTGTACTGAAAATGGAAGTCTCTCTCCCAAACCACCACCCTAGTAGGCAGCAGCAGCTCAGGTCAGTGTTAACCCATTCTTTTCTGATCATTGATCTGCAAGCACACTATCAGAGAGCTTTCTCAGTTTGCAATGGAGAGAGAACTGATCAAGCCTTTTGCAAAGCGAGCTGCTTCCAGGTAATGTGCAGGGCAGGCAGTAAAGTTTTCCCACAGTGCACCAGGATCGTAAGGATAGAGTGGCCACATTTCAGGTGGCGGAGGAGGGAGGCCCTCAAGGGACTCTGGGATATAGTTACTTTGACTTGGGTCTTGCACACTGCAGTGTGGAAACCAGAGCCTTAGATTTGAGCCTGGGTCGGAAAATTCTTAAGGTAGGGTTAAAATACAGTGTCGGTGCTCAAGCCCAGGGTTCCCTAACATGGGTCACTTGAGTCCCACTAACTCTGGGTTTACATTGCAGTGTAGACATATCCTCAGTGACCAATTAGCAGTCTTGTGAGTTATCCAGCGCCTTCCCTCTAACTTTTGGAGTTTTGAGTGATCATGATCTTGTGACCCAATCAGATGAAAATTCAGCCAATGAATCCTTAAAAAAAAAAATCAGGAAAATAATGTCTCAGACTCCTTGACTTTCAGGTGACCATTAGAATACTTCCCTCTGCATTCAATGCAAACACACTGTGACTGGCTCAAAAAGACCTTTCTTTATGAGAAGTTATTTTTGAATTTTAACATTTTAGAAAATGAATGCGACTCAACAGTAGAGTTAAAAAAATTATTTACTATTTTCAGAAATCACAAATTAAAGGCAAACAGAGAGAACTTGGGAGAGACATCTCTGACCCTTTTTGAGTAGTAAATAGAACCTAAAGTAACTTCCTTCATAACAACCTCACCTTTTTATTGGCAAGTAGCATCCCTCCTTATCTCTTTTGATGGCAGAGGCCTAAAATTGCAGAGATTGTGGACAGGAGAACAGTTAACCCTCTTTGTTTGTTTAAATATTCTCTGAGGCAAAACTCCTGGCCAAACTAATCAAAAGCTAGTTTATTCTCCTGGAACTTGACTGTGCACCATTGAAATCAATGGGAATTCTGCAGCTGATTTCTCTGGTTGTTGGACCTGCTCCCTGATTTTATTTATGTGTTTTCTGTATACAAACAAATTCAGAAACTGTTTAGGTTCCTATACAGATGCCCATCCTCATAATATCGGAACATCTCTCAGATGTGAGAACATGAATGATATCTCTCTCCTCCTTCCCTGCTGACAAGAGGCAGGTTTAGTTTTCTGTTTCTCTGCTTGTTTTTAAATTAGTATTGAATGGGGGTGGTGGTTGGGGCAAGTAGAGGTACTGTTACAGGAAAGCTTGAGCACAGAGATGGGTGTAGCGTCCAGTTCTGAGTGTTGTGAGGTTTTCAATCATTCTTGTGGGGCCTTTTCAATTCTGAAGGGGCCATTTTTCTTCAGAACTGAATTGGTGATGGCATAACTTCTTCATTACAATGTGAGGACACGCATTTGGATGTTCCTGGTTAAAGTCCTAGCCTCAGCTATCAGGCATGATGCAGACTTATGGTCTCTTGACTGCCTGTTATCTTTAGTCTATTTGTGAGAATGACATAGTTCCCCTACAGATCTGAATTAAGAAAGGAGGGTGTCAGTGGGGCAGCCTGCAAATTATTGCAAGAACCATCTTGGCAGCAGGAAGTCCTTTCTTCCCAGTCCTTGTATCATGCCTTTTCTTAAGCTCTTTCAACACATACACAAATGGCAAAGCTCATCAATGAGTCATGTGGTGGTGTAGAGTAGTCATTGAGTGTGAATTATTAGAAAATGGATGTAAAGTTAGCAAAGTTATGGTAACTTGCATGGATTTGGCATTCCGTGAGATGCCACATTCATGTCAATGGCGTGTAAGTGGGGTAAGTATCAGAAAATAAGGAGATGCGATTGGAAAAATAAACCTGGATCAAGGGGGAAGTTCCACTAAGCCTAAACTGCAATGGTGTAAACAATCCAAAAATGAATAATAGAAAGCCACAAAATAAAGCAGCCACACAGCATTATGATCCACCAGTGCCACTGGAAACATCCCCAACCTCCCCAGCAGCACGCAGGGTGGCTCTAGACGATGTGTATAATTCTCCATGGGATGTTTTGAGAATGGGATCTTCTGTGGGGTTGCTTTGTCCAAGCAGCTGCAAATTATACTTTTTCTTTCCACATTAGTTCTTGGCTAACTGACAGCCTCTCTGAAAAGTGATGCATCTGAGAACAGCTTTTGCAATGGACTCTGCAAGCCAGGCAGTGCCACAAACCTGGCCAATAAATCACATTACTGAGCTGCTTCCTGGATCCGCAATCCAGACCACACCTGTCTCATTTTGTACACTCTGCACCACAAAATCTGACTCACATTTAATCTTTGATCACAATTTACTTACACAGGTGGGATTAATTTATACCTTACTTCCAAAGGACTAAAGTCTTCATGCAGTCATAGCCACACAAATAAATTGGGCCAAATTTATCTGTGGTATGCAGTGGAGAAATAACAAGGATAACTTTGGATACAACTGCTTGTCTGTACCTAATTTAAAGGGTCTATTACAGAAAGGGCATATAAGAAAAATATTTCTATCAAAAGACAACCTTGTAGTAGGGAGAGTTAGTAAGGACCAGGGAATTGCAGAAGAAGGTTCCTGTGGGCAAGGGGCTGCTTCTGCATTTTTTCAATATACCCCAAACAAATACCAAGCAAACACATTCTCCATGTTTTAATATTTTCAGTTGTAGTTGGTAAAAAGCGGACATGGTTACTGTTGTAACAGGATCATCCAACAACAACTGGGGGTCTAAAGTTGCCCCTAAGTTATGAACCCTAGTAACTAATAATAGACACACACTCTATCAAAGGGACCAATATTAGCTCCACCAACTCCGTTGGCTCCTTCTCCTAGCCCAGCATCATCACTTCCTTAGCTTCAACCACTTGCCCTCATCCATGCCCCTGTATTAATTAGAGATTGACTAAGGTGCTGAACTGCATCATCTGAGTTGGATGAGACAGAGATGTACAGTTGGGTGTCATCAGCATACTGAAGTCACAGCACTCCATGCCTTCTTACTAATCCTGCTAATAACCCCATATATAAACTGAACAAGAAGGGTGACAGAGTGGCACCCTTTGTCATCCCACACTTCTCTTCTTCTCTTACCATCTCCATCTCCTCTCTCATTTCCCACTCCTTAGCTTCCTTTGAACAACACTACATCTGACTCTTCTCTCTCTCTTCATGTAGCTGTCATCTACAGTCTGCTCCAGCTACTTCTAAACCTCCTTCCCCATCAGTTTTGACTCTTGGCTCTCCCACTTCATTTCTTCACAGTCCACTATCCTCATCACATACTGACATCTCATCCAATCCTTTTGTCACCCATCTCCTTAACCTTACCTCCTCATTTGCCATGGAACAATCTGGGAGAGTGTTTCAGGAAGAAAGGGAGGCCCAGAGACCAGCAGGAAGATATACACTGGGGAGAAGAGAAACATGTAGTTGAGGTTGTTAGCATTGGTAGAACAGCGGGGGCCCAGGGAACAAAGTTGTAAGAGACAAAAGTCCTAATATGAGTAAAAGTATTGAATACTTCTTTTAGTTAGTAAAGTCAGCAGATAGGACTCTGAATACACACAGGGAACAGATCCTGCTGAATAAGAAGACATCACCTTTCAGTGTAGAGCCACCCTTTAAACCATCAGAGTTCTGTTTGCTAATATTAGGAGGAGTGTCAACACTGCAAAAATAAGGGCTTGACCCAGCAACCCTTATTTATGTCAGAGAGCCTGGCTCATGAACAATATGACTGACTTCATTGTGACTGTGTTTGAAGAAGGGTTGTAGAATTGGGCTCCAAGCAATTACAATACAGATCACAACTGACTGATGTGAATGATTTATGATTCCCAATTTTAGTATAAAGTATTTGGAAAGATGCCAAGATGCTAATTGGCTTGATTAAAAAAAACTCCAAACAAATCCCAGACCCAACACAGATGGCTTCTTTGTCTCAATTATTTTTCATTTTGTTACATGCTTCCCTGTGTCACCACTTAATTAGTGACTAGACCTTTGCAGGAGAGCTTGTTATTTATTTATTTATTTTTAAGGTGATTAGTTACACATGCAATAGTAAAACCAAAGCCCTGCTCCTTCAGTGAATGACATGTACACTGGGCTTATACGGTGAGGATGGAGGGTTCAGTGGGCAGGGCACTAGCCTGAGACTTAGGAGACCAGGGCTCAGTTCCCTGCTGCTGCTGCCCCGGGCCCGTGGGACCTTGGGTTAGTCATGTAGTCTCTCTGTGGCTCAGCTCATCACGTGTACAATTGGGATAATCGTATTATTCTAAGGCATTCTGAGGATAAATACATTACAAATTGTGTGGTGCTCAGATACTACAGTGACGGGGGGCCCTATAAGTACCTAGATCAATAGCCCCTTGCATGAATAACAAGTTATATCCACAGAGCTCATTGAAGGACTGGGGCCCAAACTGCACCTAGTTCAATCTCAGACTAGGACCAGGAACAAGTATCTCTCAGATAGATTCACCCTCCAATCCATTTTCCAGTTTGTTTCATTTAGAAACAATGGGTCAAATTCTGCTCTGATACACCTGTGTAATCTCCCACACTGAAATCTATGGGAATGGTCCTGTGTAGTAGAGAGCAGAATGTCGTCCAGTGAATCTAATTTATACTACTTAAAATGAATAGTTTTAGGAGCTAATGCAGATGATGGGCCTGTTGCTCCCTTGAGAATTATGGGGTTTAAAGGGCCAGAGCTTCCTCTAGCACCTAGTACTCAGTTGATGACATTAGCAGATTAATGTTTGTTTGCATTTCCCCAACAAAATAGGTGTGAGATCAGAAACAGAACCCTTACCATGGCTTCTGAACCAGTTAGTCAGTATTACAAATCACCTGACAGATTAAGGTGCCTATGGAAGTGTCTATGTGTCTGGGGATTTACACAGCTCTTAAAACTATCCAGTGTCCAGCTTAACATGCCTGGGTTTAATCGACAGTGAACTATTCTATTTCCAGCACTATTTAATAGAATAATAATATGTGAAACTGTTGATCTGTGTAATAAACTATGGGCCAGGTCCTCATCTGGAGGAAATAGGCTTGGCTGATTTACACTAGCTGAGGATCTGTCCCTACCTCTCTAGTTCTGACTGAATTTGGTGAGTGGCGTTTCTTCTGAAGCACATTTTTCCGTTGTTACACACAGCTAAATACATGTTTTGCTATCTAAATAGGTGGTCTCATTTTCAGAGCTGCTACGCAACTCCAGATCCATAGTCTTCCATTTAGGTGCCTAACACAGAGCTAAGATCAAGATTTTAAAAATTGACTAGTGATTTTAGGTGCCTCTGTTTTTGGACTTTTGGTTTAATTTCACCTAGAGTGCCCTTGGAGAAAAGGGGGTTCAAGAGCAGGAAAGAGTGAGAGAGATTTCCAAGATGGGCAGCTAAAATTTTGGCATGTCTCAATAGAAATTAAAAGCACGTTCACCTGCACTACACCTAATTATCGATTAAATGATAGTAAAAAAACCCAAACCCAGTCCATTATATTTACATCAAACAATTAAATTCTGTTCTTTTTACTGAATGTCCTATAGTTACAAATAGTACTTTATGACCATTTAGCAGCCAGACTGAATATTTACAGCTTAATTAACCCCAAACGGTCTTGAATAATGTTTTGTTTACAACTGAAGTAATAAACTGAATGCATCAGGGGACTGAAGGGGCTAATTAAAAGGAACAAATAGAGAAACAACTCAGTGTTGGATATCTGGGTGCATGCTGTTATTATGCTGTGCTTCCATATGGGGAGATTTATACTAGAGGTGATTCAACCACAGTTCTATCTGGACTCAATGCATGCAATTCTCATTTACACTAAGGCCCCTTTGCATCAAGAGGCTTTAAAGTGGGATATCTGCTGCCAGAGGGATATAAAAGGTTGTTAGTGTAAATGAGAATCAGGCCAAATAAGAATAGAACTGAATAAAAAATGCTAAAAGTAATAGCTTACCTTATCTTAAATGCTCAATATTTTATAAGTGGCTTATGATTATTACTACCTGATCAATCCAAATTAATATCATCCAGATGTTTCATGTCTACATAACAGCTGCTAAACTCCAAGCCTGGGTCAAACTCCCCCTGAGATCTGTGTCTTGCTACAGCATTCTGTCGGTGATCTGCAGCATAGCCAATCTCAAGCATTCAACAAACAGGAATGAGGCTCCCAAGAATCAGGAGATTGGCTTAAAAATCAAGAGATTTTAAAAATAATAAAATTGGGGTTCTTTTTATTTGCCTTCTGGTTCTTGAGTTTCTAGTTTTGAGTCTTAATGTTTTCAAGCTTTTCACTGCAGCCAGGAGGACTGGAACTATTTTTTAAAAGATGAAACCTGAGATCTTCTGGAAGTCACATGACTCCAAAAGCTGGGGCTTTCTACACTGAATATTGTAAGAAAATTGCAAGAGTTGGCAACACTGGCTATGAAACAAGCAGTTTTTTCTCAGTTTGCCTTGTAGCTGAAGACCACAATTCTGCTCCCATTGAAATCAATGAGAGTTTTGCCACTTCAACAGGAGCAGGAGCAGACCTGAAGTGAAATCAAGGTCATGTTTACACTGGGAAAATATACCAGTTACAGAATATATTAACTAACATGATTTACACAATCTAGCCACTAGTGGCCCAGTGCACATGACAAAAATGTGCTTTTAAAAATAGCTCCACATGACTGTGGAGTCCCCTTAACAGTCAGGTAGACCCAGTCTCACTCCTTTGCAATCATTTTAGCTGGCCATGCTGTAACATGATTCTTAGGTGTTAAAGTGTGTCTACAGCGCATGAAAGGGGTTTTCTGACTATGTCAAGCTAACTTCAGGTATGTCTTCCCTGAAAAAAGGTGTGTTTTTAACTCAGGTTAGCTAACTTATGTGAACAAACTAGGGTTATAATAGCAGTGAAGACATGGCAAGTCAGCTTTTAACGTAGGTTAGCAGCTCAAGATAAAGCCGATAGGGGCATCTGGGGTTGAACTCAAACAGCTAACCTCAGTTAAAAAGGCCAAGCTCCCATGTCTTCACTGCTATTATAACCCAAGTTAGCTAACCTGAGTTAAGAATACACACCCCTTTTTGAAAGCACTCTTCTTCATTGTCTAGACATAGCCACTGTGAAGAAAGTTCCCCAGGATTATCCATGACCATCTAACACATTTTTAAACATGACTTGCCCCTGTCTACATGTTTTGTTTTGGGTCACATTCAACACCATGTTAGTTAAAATGTGTTAGTAAACATATTTGTAACATGACGCATGATACATTTCCCCAGTGTAAACATGGCCTAAGAGACAGGTTGTACCAACCCCACTTCAGACCAATTCATTTTCACACCAGACTCAAATTATAGTGGGGCCCATTCGTTTCTGTCATAACTTTGTTTAAGCTGATAAGAGTCACATCAAGGGTACGATATTACTATAGAGCTGTTGTCTTCCCAGACATAAGGGTTGTAGACAAACCTGAGTTACAGCCAACAAGAGTTTATGAAACACAGATCAAGCCAATATAACTTGCTAGTCTTTTTTAGTGCAGTGGAGTGGGTGGGTAATGAGAATGTGATGGACATATTTTGTCTTTATTTCAGCAAGACCTCTCAGACAGCACCATTCTGGAAGCTCCGAGAGGCTGGATATTTATTTTCTGAATTATAATACAATAAAAGTAGACAAAAAACAGTTGACAGCTAGGAAACAACAGATGGCGTGACTGTTCTGTACATCAGGATAAGCTGGTGGGTGAGGGAGTAGGGTTGCTTGGGTAGGGATATGAAAGGAATCCATTCTGCAATGAATGTTATTCAACATATTCACTAGAGACCTAGTGTAAATGCTGATTATATAAATCTGGGAGATCTAGCAAGTAAAGAAGAAAGCAGAACACAAATACACATTTAACTAGGCAACTGGGAGATCTTGTTGGACTAACGTGAGATGAGATATAGTGTGCAGAAGCATAAGATAATACATACGGGGAGAATGTTACCTAGAAAACAATCATGTCTAAGGAGACATATGGGAAACTGTCAATAACAAACTGGCTATACATTCTTAGTGTAATTCTGCTGAAAAAGGCCAATTCACTCCTGGGATATGTATATACTGCAGAGGGATTTCATAAAGGACAAGAAAGGTTATATTATCCTTTTTTTTTACTTTAACGGTAAGAATCCTGAGTGTAGTTTTGGTTGGTATACTTCAAAAAAGATGTGGAAAAGACAGGGGAAGTTAAAAGTTAATCAAAATAAACTAGGCAATCTATCATGGAATTTGATCTCTGAGGAAGTCACAAAATCTGGATCCTGATCTAGATTTCAGCGGTGTTTGGATCTGGGTATTTTAATTGTAAAGTCAGGAATCTTTTGCAAAATTCTTGTGTGCATCTGGGATCAGATTCCAAACACCTCAACACTGCAGAACTGGGATCTTGGTTCAGGCCCACTTACTAGTAGGAGCAGCTTGTTAGAAGGTATTTCCAACACAGGTATCTATCTATCTGTAGGAGCTCTGGTTTATTCACAGTGTTGAGGTGATAAAAAGGTCGGTTAAACAGAGCAAGATTTTATGGGAAATGTCACTCACAGAGAGTGGCAAATTACATTTGTTTAGGCTGTGCTAAAATCCATTTTTTTTTGTTGTTGCTTTCTGTTAGTAGCTATGCTTTAGGGAGCAATGCTATGAAAAATCACCAGAGACTTAATGCTTTTAAACACATTTAAGTTTGGAGCAATCCATAAAAACTGATGGTGCAAAAAGCCCACAGCACCAGGTTTAAATGTGTTTTGGCACAACTTCACAGCCAGCAGCCTGTGCTAAGGGCTTTATTATACAAATTAAGTGAGGGATTTATCACAGACAACATGAATTTATATATGACAGGGAGAGAGGTGGGAAGAGAGATTAGTTTTTAAAATTTTGTTTAAATTGTATCTTGTCTTATCAGGAGTGCCACATTGCTTTATATCTCTATACAACAGATAGACAAAGGGGAAGAGTAGAGGACAGAGCAGATGTAACTGTTTTAGTACTTGAATGCAACACTTGCGTCTTCATTTTCTGTAGACACATTCATTTTGTCTATTTTTGGAATTTCAGGATGGAATTTTCAAAAGCACCTTGATACCATGTGTTTCAAGGCTCCTTCCAAATCAATATAGGCAAGTGGACTAAGCAGTATTTGTATCTGCTCCCAAGTCTTACTAGTGAATGGTGTTATTGCACAGTAACAGTACTACATAGCTTTGAATACAGTGAGGCACTGGATGGTTCAGATTGTAAGTAATAGGTTGAAGAGCTTTTTACCTCAAAGTCATTGGTAAAAATCTATCAAGCAATCTTGGGTGATAGAGAAAGGTTGGGACTTTTTAGCCCTGAATCTTCATGGAGTACTTACAGTTTCTACATTAAATTTTCTATATGCAGTGACACCCTAGGCCAGGAACTGAATCCAAGACCTCTGCATCTAAAAGTGTAAATGTTTTTTGGTTGAGCTAACGGACCACCTGTATTAGCTCAAACAAAGGAACAGTCATAAATTTCTACACATAAATAGTCTAGCCACTAGAGGGGGATAAAGAATCACATGGTGTGAACGTTGGTTAGACTTGCACTCTCTGATTCTCACACTGAAGAACTCATCCCCCGACAGGGGCCTATTTTGGCCCTGCAGAGCAAACATCCTCATTGCCCTGTGTCTTGTGTGCAATCCATTGCAATTAACCTCCCCTCCAAATTCAGTGACATTAGAAGCAGAGTTCCGTTTGTCACTCATCATCTGTGCCCCAATGCTAATAGTAAAGATAAAAGGTGTAGCAGAATGGTCTCCTTCTGGCACTACTAGTATCTTTTTTGCAGTACTCCAAATAAGAACAGTTAAGCAGAGATTCAGACTCAGTCATGGTTATATGTTGCATTCCCTCCTACCAGTGGGTCCAGTGCTTATTTCTTTTCTTCCTATGCTTTTACTTGAATTGTAAGGGCTTTAAGAAAGCACCTATGCTTTCTCCAGATTTTTATACAGTGCCCCAATCACATAGTATATGAATAACCAGTGCTGATAGCATATCCGTTGTGTCTAGGGTGATAGACGTCCCGATAAAATCGGGACTGTCCTGATTTTTAGTTCTTTGTCCTGCATCCCTGACTGGGTCGCCATTTTTCCCGATATTACGGCTTTGGCCGCTCTGGCCACTTTTTATTTTTTTGCTTCGGTAACTCTGCTCCAGCCACTTTCCTTCCCCCAGCCCCCACACCCCATGTGTCCCGATATTTTGTCCGTTTCATCTGGTCACCCTAATTGTGACATTCATCAAGACACTATAATAAATGGTTTCAGAGTAGCAGCCGTGTTAGTCTGTATTCGCAAAAAGAAAAGGAGTACTAGTCTCTAAGGTGCCACAAGTACTCCTTTTCTTTTTATTATAATAAATGGTTCTTAGATTGGGCTGTAGTTTCCAAAGGGATGCAGGGGAGTTAGATGGCCCAACTCCCACGGACTTTCAGTGGGAGCTGAGAATCAAACTTCCTTAAACCCCTTTCAAAATTCCAGCTTTAGAGAACAGCAGCTTTCAAGAAACACATCATGAAGAAGAAAACATGATGCATCTAAATTAATAAGTAGTGAATTTGATTATCCTCAGTGCTTGTACATGAAGTAATGGTACCATTGCTCATGAGACACTTCTGAATGGAATTTCCCTGTAGCGCACAAGGACTATTATGCACTGAAGGCCCTTCTAACAGCAGGAGTTGTATGCCCATAACCCTTCATGTGCTACAATGAAAGCCTGGCCCTTACAATGGAATTCCTACAAAATTATACAGTGCACTTACATTAACACCCAAAAAGGAGTTTATGATTCATGTTAGTGCAGTGACTATCAAGACAGTTAATAATTAAGCCAATAAGAGGATGCACATGGGGTGTGGAGCTTTGTCTAATGCTGCCAGTTCCAAGTGGTTGCAATGACGTACTAAGCCAGGACCAGACATGCTTTAATCAACTCCATCTTTATTATATGGCAAACAAACTCTCATGCTAAAGCAGGAAAAGCCATACAAATGTGTAAGCCCTGTGGTTTGAAACTTTAGAGCAGGGGTGGGCAAACTGCAACCCGCAAGCCAGATCCGGCCCACCACCTGTTGTAATCCGGCCCCCGAGCTCCTGCTGGGGAGCAGGGTCTGGGGCTTGGCCTGCTCCAGCCGGGGAGCAGGTTTGGAGGCTCCTCCACACAGCTCCTGGAAGCAGTGGCTCCAGCGCTCCAGCTGGGAAGCAGGGTCGGGAGCCGCCCCATGCAGCTCCTGGAAGCAGTGGCTCCAGCACTCCAGTGGGGGAGCAGGGTCGAGGGCCGCTCTGCACGGCTTCCAGGAGCAGCAGCATGTCCCCCCTCTGGCTCCTACATGTAGGGACAGACAGGGGGCTCTGCACGCTGTCCTCCACCCCAAGCGCCACCCCCGCAGCTCCTACTGGCTGGGAACTGCAGCCAATGGGAGCTGCAGGGGTGGCGCCTGCGGACAGGGCGGTGGCTGTGGATGGGGCAGCGTGCAGAGCCGCCTGGCTGCACCTCCACATAGGAGCCAGAGAAGGGACATGCCCCTGCTTTTGGGAGTTTCTTGAGGTAAGCACCGCCTGGAGTCTGCAACTCGGAGCCTGCCCCCGCACCACAAGCCCCTACCCCAGCCCTAAGCCACCTCCCATGCTTCAAACCCCTTGATCCAGCCCAGAGTACTCTCCTGTACCCCAAACCCCATATCCCCAGCCCCACCCTGTAGCCCACACCCCCAACCAGAGTCTGCACCCCTTCCCACACCCCAACTCTCTGCCCCAGCCCTGATCCCCTTCCCGCCCTTTGAACCCCTCTGTCCCAGAGCACCCTCCTACATCCCAAACTCCTCCTCCCCAGCTCCAGCCCAGAGCCCGCATGCCCCCTGCACCCCACTCCCAAGCCCCAGCCCAGAGACCCCTCCCACACCCTGAACTCCTCATTTCTGGCCCCATCCCAGAGCCCTCACCCCCTCCCACACCTCAACCCCAATTTTGTGAGCATTCATGGCCGTCATACAATTTCTATTCCCAGATGTGTCCCTTGGGCCAAAAAGTTTGCCCATCCCTGCTCTAGAGGGTAAGGAGCTCTCTGCTCCCATCTGTTGGTGAACAGGTAAGGAATGGCCACAGAGCTGATTCCTCTGCATAAGTGATTTACCCAGAACTCCAGATAGATGGAAGTGCCAGACTGAAAGGAGCTTTCTGCCCCCATTGATTAATGAGAAGTGAGAAGTATGGCTAAATTTGTATAAACCTTCTACCCAGAACTCCTCCAGTGACACCCTGGAAGTCACCATTACGGTACACAAACTCAGAATTGGTTGTTTAGTGGAACTGAACTGAGAGTAGAGAGGAAGAGTCCTTATTTTATGGCAAGGACTCTGCTCAAGGGCTGTATATGCTACCGGTTCTCTTCCACTGAGGATCCTGCACTGTTGGGAGGACTCAGCAATGACAGATGGCTCCTTGGTAGGGTGCAATGCAGAGAGGGCTCTTTGCTGAAGATGCAGAGGACAGCAGCAGGGCTGAGTGAACTCCAGTGAGGACCCCCCGCCCAGCCATGAAATAAAGCTGAAATTGCTATAGTTGGGTTAGGTGGTGGAACCTCAGAACAGGATCTGGCAGCACTTCCATCGGGGACTGTAGACAGGCCTACCTTAACCACTGATTCCAAACCATGAGTGGGGTTTAGCTGATGGGGCAGAGGGAAGTGACGTGGTAAAAAGACATATGCCTGTTGGATGTTCACTCCGGCAGGTGGGGAACAGTTAGAGGACAACTGCCAAAGTTACCCTGTGGGAGTGTTTATTGATCATTTGCATAGGTAAACTGGTACTGTGTTTTCCCAAGCTGATGCTGTGTTCCCTTTTCTCCTAATAAAGTTTTCCTTGTTTCATACACAGAGTCAACATTGTGAGTGGTGAAGTTTTGCCAATTAAGGGTGCCTAGTGAAGATATTTAAGGATACCAGAAATTCTAGGTGGGAGCTGGAACCAGTGATGTTTGTCAGTTTTAAAAGGGACCCCTGGCTATTTGAATTTGGCCCTTGCTGAGGCTGACAATGAAAGGTTACAAGTAGAAGCTCTTACGGATGGTGGTTTGTGACAGTAAAGTCTCAAATGCTTTACTCATATGACACTCTAGGTCAATCTACTTACTTCAGTTGGAGCAGAGAAGTGGGGATCTATTGGCTTAGTACCACTAGAGCACTCACATAAACTGACAACATGTTACTGGTGCTCCCTAGTAAACTAACTCTGTTAAACTTGCATTGCTGTCTGCCTACAAGTAGGGGCCCTCTAAGAAAAGAGTGTGACTTTGCACCCCATAATGCTTTATAGAAATATGCCTATGAATGTATATATGACATAACTGGAATATGTTTTATGCTACATATGCTATGTAACATATCTCTGTAAAAGCTCCTACTGAATATATTCATCCTATTTGCATGCATGTATCATTTTTGTATTCAAAGTTATGAATATTGGCTGTGTACTTGCTTTATTTTAAGTAGCCTCAGTAAAGCATTTGGTCAGCTTCTTGAGAAAGGAATGTGCAAATTAAGTGCCCAATCAAGAAACACTTAACGAACAATGGCTTGTGGAAGATTTGAATCCACATAAGAAGTCTACTTGAGGATGTTCAAGGTAGCATGTGAACCATGGCTGCTACCTGTAAGTTCTGAATCATACATGGACATGTGACTTGCCCATGTGACTCCAAAACTCCATCTTGTAGCTGGGATTCTACACAGGGAGAGGGAAGGGTGTCCACCCACAAGAGAAAGTCTATTTAAACCCCTGGGAGACCCCTCCATTTTGTCTTCAGCTGGCTCAAGAGATATCCTTTAGAGGTGGAGAGGCTACCTGAGAGAAACTGGAACAAAGGACAGTAACCACGGGGGTGTGAGTGATTGCTGGACCCAGACTAGAAGGAGGCTAGTCTATAAAAGAAGCTTACTGGAACATCTCTGAGTTAAATTTCATCTGTAATCACTTTCTTACTGTATTAGACTTAGACTTGAGTGTTTTATTTTATTTTGTTTGGTAATTTAATTTGTTCTGTCTGTTACTACTTGGAACCACTTAAAGCCTACTTTCTGTATTTAATAAAATCACTTTTTACTTATTATTTAACCCAGAGTATGTATTAATACCTGGGGGGGGGGGACAGCTGTGCATATCTCTCTATCAGTGTTACAGAGGGGGAACAATTTATGAGTTTACCCTTTATAAGCTTTATACAGGGTAAAACGGATTTATTTGGGGTTTAGACTCCATTGGGAGTTGGGCATCTGAGTGTTAAAGACAGGAACACTTCTTAAGCTGCTTTCAATTAAGCCTGCAGTTTGTGGGATGCGGTTCAGACCTGGGTCTGTGTTTGTAGCCAGCAAGCATGTCTGGCACATCCAGGCAGGGTTCTGGAGTCCCAAGCTGGAGTCCCAAGGCAGGGGCAGAAGTAGTCTTGGCACATCAGTTGGTAGTCTCACTGAATGCATCTGATGAAGTGAGCTGTAGCTCACAAAAGCTTATGCTCAAATAAATTTGCTAGGCTCTAAGGTGCCACAAGTACTCCTTTTCTTTTTGCGAATACAGACTAACACAGCTGCTACTCCGAAAGGGGTTTTCCGTGATCCAACCTGTCACAATGAAAACCAGGCTATTAATGTTTCCTCAGTAGGGTTGGCTTTTCAGTCCATAAGGAGAGAACTATGATGCTTGGAATGTTTACTCCATTCCACTTGGGTAAACCAAAAATCTGCATTGACAATTGGGTTTGCAGGTCACTGAAGCACAGATTCTGCTGCTCTGTTGAGAGCAGGCTAATGTGCTTGATGATATGCTCACCACCGGGCATTAGGGGAGCAAAATTTCACTTCCCAATCTCTCCCCTAGTAATACCCGGAAACAGGACATGGGCACTTAAAATTACCTGGAGTTAAGAATACTCTTCCCCAAGCTTGGAACTCATAGGTCAGACACCTCACCAGTGTGCACTGGGCCTCCCCTATCCTCTTCAGTGCAGTGTAGATTAACAAGGTACTACTGTATATTTGTTTGATGCAGTATTGCTCTTTATTAATGGAGTTTTTAGGTATACCCGCTGAACTGCAAAATCTGGTAAGCTCCAATGCCACCGGTGAACATAGTATTCCATAGATGTTTCCAAAGGCAAAAGTGAAGATTTTCAAAAGTGACTAGTGATTTTGGGTGCCTCAACTAGAGACACCTTGAAGGGGCCTGATTTTCAGAATGGGCTAAGGATCCACATACTGAAAATCAAGCCCCTTTAAGATGTCTCAAGTTGACCACCTGAAAATTAAGGCACCCAAAATCACTAGCTGCTCTTCAAAATCTTGGCCAATTTCCTGTCCCTAAAATTTTACAATCTGGCCTATACAAACTACAGACAAGATGGGAGAACAGGGATGTAATATTAGAGAACTGTCATTTATTATTATTTATTACTTGGCAAAGTGATTTAATGCACAAAGTAATATCATATAAACAAGCTCAACATGAAAGCAGAGTGAGGAGCACCTTGGGGTAACAGATTTATGGATTCCTGAATTTAATGGCAGGGATGTAGGCCAGGATGGGACTGAACAACAAACTTGTTAAAATGAAGATCACTTATAAAGGGAGCTAACCCCAACTGGGAGAAGGTAGACGCTAAGAACTGTGGGGGGCTCTTGCTCACAGCTCTGATTTATCTAATCAGAATAAATTATTTTGCTGAAAAAGCCAGATGTTGCCCCATTTAATTTGTTTCTTTCACAACATTGGGGGTGGTTGTGAAAGGAACACAGACTAACAAGGATAACTCCGGAGAGTCTAGACTAGATTTTCATTGAAGTTGTAACTACAGGCTCACAAATGCAATTAACACATTACTAAGGAAGGAAAATTGTGGCTCAGGCTGACATCATATATTTTTTTGAAAAACTGTTTTAGAGAATCACAGTTAGGGAAGAAAAAATAAAAGGATGTAAAATGTTAAGAAAATAATAATTGAAAATAGGCAATCACATAACAATGGACAGAATGCTGCAAGTACACTGCACAGTCACAACAGTCAGAATACATTTCAGTATAACAAAATGGGTAAATAAAGTACAAATAATAAGGTAGTTTGGCTCCCGCATGCCTGAGTCAGGATGGTGAGTAAAGGTTGCCAATGAGCAAAATTAAATGCACAGAAAATCTTTTCTTTAGCATCCTCCATGCAACCTCAACTGCGTTAGAGTCTGCGTGCACACGTGTGTACTGTAACAAATCACTTCAGTTTATTCAGTTTTATCAGTTTATACCAGGTAATTCCTCAAGGTTGAAAATTCACTCCTATGCTGAGGGCCAGCACAAATCTTATGCTTCATTTAAATCCTATCTAATTCCTAAAAATAGGGTTGAAGTCAGACTTAAGTGGTGTGTAGGTCTGAATTTTACCCTTAGAGAATTATCTGGTATTGTTTCAACTTTTTATTACTGCAATAAACTTAATGGATTTGTAGTTGTATGAACACAGGTGTGTGCACACACACTTTTGGGCTGGTAAAAATTATTTGAAATATTCATGTATTTCACAATTTCACCCATTTTAAATTTCTTGCAGCCATCTTTGGCAAATTCCTTTGAGAGAAGGAACAGGGCACCACAGACATATTTATAATCAGAACATAAGCTCTTTGAAGAAAGGATTGATTCTTAAGAGCCAGACACCAATGATTCTCAAGCTTTATCACAGAGAAATGACCTTCTGTACCATGATGCCTCCTTTCCAATCATGAACACATAACATCCCTGTGACAACTATAGCAATGGCTTCCATAGACAAGTAATATTAGAAAATCATTAAATTTATTTTGAGCTCTTTTAAACTAAAGTTAGTACTTGGAAATAAGGAGGAGAACCAACACCATGTGACCAGACATGTCTTCTGAAATCACCAGTAATAAGTGCTTCATTGACCACTAGTGTCTTCTCTTTTATAAACTTTCAAGGGGAGCAGTACCCCTGCATTAACATTGCCAAATTTCACTCACAAACAAAAGACTTGCCACATATATACACTACATACACATCTAGTGATGTAAGGAACTTAAAATGTTTAAAAGCCTGGATGTTTGGCTGAACTTATGGAGGAACCCACCAAGGCATGCAATACTCTTCCTCATATAGCTCCCTAGCTATCCTACCTGATGTCTCCTTGTGGGAGGAAGCTCTAGTGTTCTGCTACCTCATCTCAGGTATTTTTGGTGGATGGATTATTCTCTCCTCCAATGTCTCCTGCACATGAGTTCCACTCTTGAGGCTGACAGCAAATTGTTCCAGTGTAACATAGCTGTTGAATGAGGTCATGATCATGCAGTAAGGAGATTCGGCTGGTAGCTTGGATCAGTCCTTAAAACCTTGATTTGGTGGCCCATGTCAATCAGCAGATAGGGTTCTGTGTTATGGAATAGTTGTAAAAATGGCAGTTTCATTTCTAGGTACAGAAAATAATAATGAAGCCTGGAGGTCATGAGGATTTTAACAGACATGGCAATATCCTGCATATCTTTGGGAGACCTTTTTGAATTAAGTTTAAAATATGTTTGGGCTCCATTTTATTAAATGAATGATTTATGTGTTACTGTAGGCTGGGATTGTACATAACCTCTGCAGGGAGGGAAATGTGACAGATGTGAGACCTGGGAGTTCAAAAGGCTATATTGAAAATATACCAGACAAGTATGAACTTTTGGGAAAATATTTATTAAGTGGATTTCCTGGGGAATCTCTAGGGAGAGGTTAATGCAAATTCCCCAACTCCAGTCATGCAAAATCCCAGCCTCCTGAAGCTTCACCCTGAGAAGAGGGTTTTTGTCTGCTGATTACCTATTCCCAGAGACTGGAGATCGAAGGCCCAAGCTGTATAAAGAAATGGCTGAAGTACCCAGCTTGATGTTCTGGTTCTGAATGTAAGATAGTTATGAATTAACTGCAGGAAAAAACCCATTTATGGGCATTGAAGGACTGACACCTACCAGAGCCCCAAGTTGGATTTGTGGGTGATGTCTTGTGTAGATTCTTTTATTGTTTTAAAATATGTTCTCTCTGTAATGCTTTCACCTGCAGAATAAATGTTCTTGCTTAGAAAGAGCTGTGTGATAACCTGTGACTGTTGGCAATACATTGGTCATAGCCTCCAGAGAGAAAGCAAAGTGCAGATTCTGGGTTTTTAGGCAGGCAGTCTGGCTTGCAGGGGATACCACAGTGTAGGTATGGAGCTATGCAGCCTGGAAATAACTTGGTCAGTGGGGAATGAGATGTGGGCCTCTGCCCAAGCCAGGGAATATCTGGGAGCCAGAAGCCTGCAAGTGGGTGCCAATAGTGGACCAAGGAGGTGGGAAACAGATGCTGTTTCCCTGCAATTATCATGAGGATCAACATAAGAACGGCCATACTGGGTCAGACTAAGGGTCCGTTTAGCCCAGTATCCTGTCTTCTGATAGTGATCAATGCCATGTGCTCCAGAGGAAATGAATAGAATGGGTAATCATCAAGTGGTCCACGCCCCTTCGCTCATTCTCAGCTTCTGGCAAACACCACATTTGGCAGACAGCTTGTGAGTTTTACAACAGATAACTGTCAACAATTGTTTGTGGTGAATATTTTGGCCAGCTGAGCACATTATCCCCACTCATTTTTTCTTAATTCATCAGAACCAATCTTCTACGTCAGAAGCTTTTGGTTGGGTTCTTAAGTGTCTGATCTGTCATATTCAAACTAACAGACAGCCATACAGTAGAATAATGCTTTGATAGATGATCTCGTGTCAAAGGCTTTTGTCTTAATTAAATTTCTCTCTTATCAGGTACATGTCATGATGGATAATGAATCACAAGATGGTAAGATCAGATAGATCTGAAGTGTGACAGAGTGGGAGGAAGAGATAAAATAAAAAGGCTACAAATTAGAGGATAAACAGGAATCTTACATGATCAAAATTACTGCATATTTCATCATCAGAATGTAAAAATAGATGGGAATAAGAAGTAAAAACAGAAGAGCCACATCAGGTGAAGCTATATATTTAAGATAATGTGGAGCATGCTGCCATAATATTAAATTTGATCAATATTTAGTATTAGCTCCTATTTAGATAGGAAAATATCCCTAACAGAGTAATTAAACTCAAAATTAAAATTCCTGTGAGAGGAGTGGCCAAAAAGAGCCTTTGAAGTACATTGCTTGGTCCTACCCAACCAGAGAGAAATTTGAGTGTAGTTCAGGGGTCTCAAACATGCGGCCCATGGAGTTATTTTCTGTGGCCTGCCAGCTCCCCGCGGCACCCCCCAGCATTTACCTAGAGCGGCTCCAGCCCGGCTCCCTGCCTGCCTGCCCTGCCCCCACGCCGCTCTGGGAAGCGGCCAGGTCCTGGGGGAAAGGAGGCACAAGGATCTGTGTGTTTCCCTGTCCGCGCCTCCAGGTACCTCCTCTGAAGTTCCCATTGGCCGTGGTTCCCCGTTTCCGGCCATGGGAGCTTCGGGGGAGGTACCTGGAGGAGCGGCCAGGGCAACACACAGACCCGTGTCCCCTCCCCTCTCCCCCAGGTCCCGGCTGCTTCCCAGAGTGTTGCGCGGGGAGGTCAGGCAGGCAGGGAGCCTGCACTGCCCCTGGTGCACGCCGGTCTGGACCCACCCCCCAAACTCCTCCTGCAGCTGAACCCCCTGCCCTGAGCCCCCTGCTGCACCCCACACCCCTCCTGTACTCCGACCCCCTGCCCTAAGCCCCCTGCCGCATCCCTCCTGCACCCAACCCTCTGCCCTGAGCCCCCTACTGCACCCTGTACCCCTCCTGCTCCCCAACCCCCTACCTGACCCCCCTGCCGCACCCTACACCCCTTCTGCACACCCTGGGGGCAGGGAGGGGGTGTATTTCAGGTGGGGATTTCAGGAAAGAGGTTGGAATGGGGCAGGGAAGGAATGGGAAGAGGGGTGGAGTGGGGGCAGGCTAGGGCAGTGTGGGGGGTGGTCAGTGGTGCGGCCCTTGGGCCAATGTACTAGTCCTCATGTGGCCCTCGTGGTCATTTGAGTTTAAGACCCCTGGTTTAGATACTAGGAGGTGATTGGACAAGTTTTCTGCAGCTATTGCCACAGCACATGGAATACATTGATTTCCTTAAAAAACAACCCCCACACATATGCTTTAGCTTTTGGGCCAATATTTTTCAAACCTGGGTGCCTAAAGTTACGCTCCTAACTCCATATTTAGGCACTTAAATAGACATTAGCTCTTTCAGTTGTGTATGCATTAATCAGAAGGTCGAGACAAACCCAGAGTCAGGAAAATCTTCCAGGAGAAATGGTGGAAACAAGTCTGGACAACCGATTGAAATGGAAAAGCTGACATCTGAAAAAAAACCCAACAGACTTTCATAACACCACCTGCTCAAGGCTTTTATTTTTCAAACTTGATGAATGGCAGAGGTTTCATTTGAAGAGAGCTGTGAGTTGCAATGTGTCCTAAATATTAATTACATTTCTTTTCAATGTAGTAATATACTCTAACATGGTGTCTCCTGCTACACTATTCCTCTATGCCATGTACATGTTTTGCACACTGTGCCAAGTTGCAACTGCATCCAGTTTTAACTATTAAAATTATAAAAAAACATAGTGTGCCAAAATCAACGGCACTGCACAGGGTGTGAGAATAAAATGTAGCTCAGCATGTTTTATTCTCTATATAATGGCCCGGTTTCAGAGGTCAGTTAGACATAGTGATTGGATTCTCTTTTATATTATGTTGTGTTTTTCTTTTGAGAAGTGGTCAGGCTGGGACAAAAATCACATCCTTAATTATAACCTTTATGAGATTCACCCACTGTCCCAGGAGCCTAATCTAAACAGAATCTTGAGTAGCTAGCAAGGCAGTGTTAAGTCCTATCAATTAGCATTGCTAATTGACATAGCTAAGGGCTGGTCTACTACACTACACAGTTAGGTTGACATAAGGCACCTTATGCCGACCTCATTATGTCAAAGTCTACACTACAGCCTTCCTCCTGCAGATGTAAGTGGCTTGTGACATTGACATCATAATTTCACCTCCCTTACATCAGCTTCTCCTGGCTCCCATCAGGGAATGAGGAGGGGAGAAGCCCCGGGCAGTTTCCCTTGTTCCCGGTGCAGAATCGGAAGTGGAGGGCAGGCAGTCCACCGGGAGCCTGTGGGGCAGCCGCGCTCCCAGCAGGAAGCCGTCAGTGAAGCTGAGAGATTGGCTCTCAGCTCTCCACACTGCCTTTCTTAGGTGGGTGGAAATGCTCCTGGTGAGGATGCGTAGCACGGACCCAGGGAAGGTAGAGTGTACATACACCACCACAGTAATTATTGCAGTGGCTGTGAGTCGACCTAATATAGGTTGACTTACATTTCTAGTGTAGACATACCCTAAGTCACTTCCATTTCTCTTGGTCAGGTGCCTCATCTGCAAAATTGGGAGAGCAATACTGTGTCTGACATGGGAGTTGTGAGGATTTGTGAATGTTTGTATGCCACTTGGAAGATGGGATGTGCTATAGATACGAAGTATTAATTGTCATTCTTCTTACTGAATTTGCTTTACCAAGAGCAGTGAAATAGCATCTGTGCCTGGTTCATCTTCACCACAGCTTGTGAAAGTTTCTTGGAAATAGCAGGAAAATGCTGTGGGAGCTAGTTAAACTGCTTGATTTCTCTCTTAATCTGGGCATTTGAAAGATCACATCAGAAACTAAACCTCATTTTATGTACATGCAGCATTACTTTATTAATGATAATCTGATTTTTTTTTTAGAATCAAAATAAAAATTGTGTTTAAACTGATCTGTATTAAGCACTCATGATGTGTAATTGCTCCTAGTAAATATACTCTCTGGTGCTGGACATCAGGAAAAAAGATTAACAAGTGGAACTAGATGCTTAAAAGAATTATTTTCTATTTTTATTTATCACATCCAAATAATACAGTGACTTGCTATTAAATGACAAAAGCTTTTTGTTTGAGTTTTTCAGTCACCATCAATTATCATGTAGACAAAATGTTGGTAATAACACTCCAAATTCCCCTCCCAGGACCATTTCTTTGGCAGCATTACTGCAGTCTGTTTACCTTGGGGCAAGCAAGTACACCATCAGAGGACTTAATCTTGAGTTCCTGAAACTCCTTTACACCTGTAACTCACTTACATCAATGGAAATTTTGAGTATTCAAAATACACAAGATTAGACCTCAAATGTGAATGTTATGATAGGGGAAAAACTACAAGATATCACGTGATTCAGTTTGTGAGGAAAAAAACAAGGTCTGTAAGTGATGTATGAAAACACTGTTTTAACAGATGAAGCTGGCAGTGCACTCTTTGAGGAAGGGCTGCCAAATTTAGGGGTGGAAAGGATTTTGGGGGATTTGGAAAGACCTCAAAGAAAACAGCAAGCTGGGCACTTCCCATTAGAGGTCCACTCAGGCCTAATTTTGAAGTCCAATCCAAACCCAACTAGACCCCGCTCTCCCTCCCCCCGCCCCGGCACTGCATAGCAAGACATGGGGCCATGGGCAGGGCTGCTACAGCCATTTCAGACTGGGATTGGCGCCAGGGGAGCGGAGGTGATTGCGCCCTGGCTGGAGGGACTAGGCAGCCTCCCTCCCCAACACCCGCTGCTTGCTCTTGCCGGCATGGGGCCACGACACCCAGCTCCAAAGGGCAGCACCAAGCCCCCGGGCATGCTCGGTGGGGAAGGAGACAGGACCGGCTCTAGGCACCAACAAAGCAAGCATGTGCTTGGGAGGGCCGGAATGCCGCCCCTGGAAATGTGCCGCCCCAAGCACGTGCTTGCTTTGATGGTGCCTAGAGCAGGCCCCACTGTTGGGTTTGGGTCAGATTGCAAGCCTCTACTTCCCATGTTCTTCCACCAGCTGTCCTCAGATAATGGCTCACTAAACTGATGCTGCTCCCTGGCTCCAGTCTTCCGTTGTAACCAGTCCTCAGCTGCCATTAGGCACTGTGCCAGTTTCCACCGATGTGCCATAGGACCCAGCTCCTTTTGGATGCTGGAGGAAGGACTCCGAAGCACCAGTTGTAGTGAGGGTCACAGTGGCCAAAATGTTTAAACTTTTGTTACCAAAGTAGCTGCACCAGTGCAAACCCTAGTTGTGTTGCACTTAAGTAAAAAGTGATTTACACAAGGGTAATTTATGGTGTGATGAGCTTGGGTACTACATGGGTGCAACCTTCCAGTGTAGACAAGGCCTTAAGCACTTAAATGACAGAGTTCTGCTTTTCAGAGGTGCCAAACTCCCACAACAGCCACAAAGTGTATGGGAGTGATGAATACTCAAGCATCTCTCAAAACAGCAAGCACTTATTTAGGTGCCACTAGTGACCAAGCAGGCACCCATCTATGGCTTTTTTGGCCACTGTGAAAAGGGATGGAGCGCCCTAATTCTGCACCCAGCAAGATAACCAATTTTGATGAAATGCATGAACATCTTATGTGACAGTCCAGCCAAAAATATGACGACATACCTATGGCCTTCCATCCAATCTCCAACCGCCCTGTGTGTCAGGCTGAGCTAATCTCCACATACACTGATTGGTGCCCCCTGGCTGCTGAAATTAGCTTAATAGAACCAAAAGATGCTGTACATTTTCAAAAGTACCTTTAACTGAGCTGAGCTGTAATTACCAGATGTAAGACTCACTCCAGCAGAAGCAAGTGTAAAGTTATGCAAGATGAACCCCTGAATTTGTCAACTACAAGAAGAAGCATGTTGCCTATACAGTTGATTACATATAATTTGGATTCAAAGGATGCACAGATGGAAAAGGAAAAGAACTAAAAACTTAACTAAGAATGAAATTACTCATCATTATTCAGTCATTTTCACAGCAGGCATCAATTGTCAAGAGATTTTTTTTTTGAAATGCACACTTAGAACTGAAAATTATTTTAATTGGATTAAATTGCTGCAACACATCTGCCTCAATGTGGTCTCAGCCATGCAGCCAATACATTATTTCATGCCTTTTTCAATTGAAATCAATGGAAGGAGTCTCTTGGACTTTCCATTGGGTCCTTAGTGTGTCAGTAGGTACCCGTCAAATAAGTGAGGAAAGATGTCATGTAGTTGAAGCAACAGACTGGGACTCCCAAAACCTGGGTCTTGTCTGTGTGACGTTGGGGAAAATAATTAACTTCCCCCTACCTCCGTTTTTTCATCTGCAAAATGGAGATAATATTTCCTTGCCCTATGGAGTATGGAGAGGTATAACTAATTAACATCAGTAAATTGCATTTGAGATCCCCAGGTGGAAGGTGCTTTAGAAGTTTAGAATATTATTAATAATAATAATTATTACACAAAGGAGTAAACACAGGAACAATACAAACTGACAGGGCAATATAGTAATTAAGGGGTTAATTTATCCTACTCCGTTGAGTTTTCCTACAAATTACTTCCATGGAAATAGAATTACTTCCTGGGAAATAGAACTTCAGAGATGTTTGCATGTAGTTTTGGGGCTGTAGAAGGTTATAAGAGAAAAGGTTAAACTGGACCCCCTACCATCCTCCCACAGAAATGTGCAGTTTCAGAAACTAGAGCAGACTGCACAAAGAGAGGTGAGGTGCCTGCACTGTGATTTTAAAGGTATTTTCAATGTTACTGAGATATTGGGGTGCTTTGCATAGCAAGGTTATGCCATGGTTACTGGATAGTGGGAAGAGGGTTTGAGTTAGAGGGCTTTTTATAACTGATTATAAAATACATGTACCTGAATGCCCTGTGACCCTCTATTTCTTTTAAAGAGAAAATTTCTCTGGGGATCTGCACTATTTAGAGGTGCACAAGAAACAGGCTGATGGAAAGATTCTGATATTTCAGAAGTAAATTTCACCCCACATCTATTATTTTGTTGTATTGTACAATGGCACCATAATAACACAGCTTGGGGAGTTTCCAAGGCACAGTTTTATAACCACAGAAAATCCTGGATTTGAGAGCCATAAAGTAAATTCTGGATACATTTTGCTGGGAATTAGAAATGTGCTGGAGGCTCCTCTGAGACAGAATTAAAAATGTGGAGGTTATGAAACATGATGATTTAAATAACACCCTCATCTATTGTGAAATACCTGATATTTGTGGATATCCAGTGATTTTCACTATGGATCACAGAAATCAGGTAATAAAGACCTAGTAGGCTGTCAAATTAATTTTCCTGATAGTACATTTGCCAGTGGTGGTCCTTACAGTAGTTTTTTTAGTCTTTGGATCAAGACTTCTAGGTCTCTAGTACTGGAACCCAGGATGACAATGTGACTATAAAAATTTTAGCTTTTTGTGATAAATTATGTATATGTTCAAAAAATGTTAGTTCTCTTGTGAAAGATATTATTCTCCTACCTGAGTACCTCCCACCTAAACTTTAATCAGCTTTCTCATGCAGACCTTTTACATTAATTACATGGCAGCAAAACATCACTGTGACATCTACAAAAAGTTGACAATGATTATGCTGTTGGTGTGCAGAGATCACAGCCCATCATGCTGACAGTTATTGCCTCGTTGTCTCCCTGCACTCCCCCATCTGTCTGTATCCATCTTTTGTCTCTTGTCTAATACTTACATTGGAAGCTTCTTGGCGCAGGGACCATCTTTTTGTTCTATGTTTGAATAGTGTCTAGCACAATGGGGTCCTGGGCCATGACTGGGGCTCCTGGCACTATGGTAATATAAATACATAAAATAAATCCTCCTCCTCCTCACTAATCTCTATGCCATTAGACTAGGTTCTCCTGCATTTATGATAAGTGAAGCAAAAGATTTGGCCTTAAAGCCAGATCTCCTGCATGTTAGAGGAGAGCACTAATCCCTACACTGTCATGCTAGTTCCCTCCATTTAAGAATGTATTACTTGACTGTAAACACTCTGATGACCTCCTGCTTTCCTACTGGCTCCTTATCCAGAGCAGAACTTACAGTGTCCTACCAAGAAGAGGTATCCCTCTTATAGGGCCTGACCTGAAGCTCAGTGGAAAGACTCCCATTGGCTTCAGTAGGCTTTGGATGAGGTCACAGTCGCCAAGTCTGTGGCTGCTCTGGGCCCGGCGCATCCATGGGGAAAAATTAGCGGGTGCTCTGCACCCACTGGCAGCCAAGCTCCCTGCCGCACCTAACCTCCTTCTCCTCCCTTGAGCCCGCCATGTCCCCGCTCCTGTGCCTACCTCCCAGGGCTTGCCACTGCCAAACAGCTGTTTGGCGGCATCGCAAGCTCCGGGAGGGAGCGGGAGGACCGGGAACATGGTGCGCTCAGGGGAGGAGGCAGGGAAGAGGCGGGGCCAGGGCGGGGATTTGGGGAAGGAATAGGAATAGGGGCAGAGAGGGGGCAGAATTAGGGCGGGGACTTTGGGGAAGGGGTTGGAAGAGGGGTGGAGGTGGTGTCAGGGCAGGGGCGTCGAGCACCAACTGGCATGAGCAGAAGTCGGCATGAGCAGAACCGGCATGAGTAGAACCTATGGATGAGGTTACAAAGAAAAATGGAATCAGGATGTAGGACGTGGCACACCATCAGGCCATTGAAACATCATCCCTATGGCAGATATGCAAAAAGAGGGATAGATTCTCTCCCCTGTGCTAGCCTCTCTACGCTGCACCTGTGGCATACAGGGAATGTAAAGAGCTTGATAATGGCCTGGCGAGGATAACACTGGTGAAGGCATAGCATAGGGCCTCCATAAACTGCCCTATCCTTGCTCCCTTATAAGCCTTGGCACAGGGGGCATGCTAGAGGTGGAGCCAGGCAACCAGATAGCAAGTGTGAAAAATCAGGACAGAGGATTGGAGGGAGAGAGGTGAAATAGGTGCCATATAAAGACAAAGTCGCAAATATCGGGACAGTCCCTATAAAAATTGGAACATCAGGCCACCTGAGATGGGGGCATGTCCATAGTGCTTCTGCTGTGGGGATTCTCGGTTGCATTGGAACCCAGAGGTAGTCTGGGATGGACTGCTGTAATTTACTCCCCCTTTGTTTCAGCCTTCTTTACTCCTCTTCTCCTGAGCTGCTCCATTTGTGCTCCTGGAGGCACAGCACAAGAATCTTATCCACACAATGAGCTATTTTGTGTCTTAGAACCCAGCATTTTAAATAGATTCCCTACCCTGCCCCTCACAGCCTCTCCAAAGAATATATTTTTCTCTACTAGTGCTCTCTTGTGCCATAAAAGTAAAAGTCACTGTAAGAATGAAAAGCAGTACATAGTCACTCACAAACCTTCCATTGGGACTGCTTAACAAGTTACCCTCCCCATTTCTGCCCCAAGATTTTCTTTTGTTAGCTCTAGGCAGGCTATGCGCTCAAGCAGAAATTTGATTTAAAGACGCTTAGCATGAAAATATTACTTCTGCCCTAACTGTGAGGGTTGCATTATTATAAAACAACTATAATTAAAGGCAACATAAAAAAGATACCATCACTCCAAAACCAACGCTTTTGCACTAAACAAGATCAAACAGACTCCCTTGCAACCAAAACAAATGGTTCCATCACAAGGCATTGTGTGGTTCTGAAATGTAATGGTTATAAAAGGGAGGGACTGCCAGCAAATGTGATGCTGGAATATTTTTCTGAGTCATTTGAAAAGCTAAGTGTTTGCAAAATGCACACTAAGTACTCATGCCATCTATCAATAATATGACTCTGCATATACTAGGCTTTTTCACCTTCACAAGGCTTACCAAGCTATGGAATCTGGGCCAAAGCCAAAGCTACATATCCAATTCCCTGAACCATAAGGGAGTTTGAATTCCATTCCAAATTATTTTTTATTATTTAGTAGCCCTACTAGTGCCTACATGTCCCAATGTGGGATCAGGGTCTCATTTTGCTAGGTGAGGTACATACACATGGTAAGAGACTGCACCTGCCCTGAAGAAGGATCTAAGCATGACTCAGCAAGCAGATTTAACACATAGGGTACATCTACACTGGAACTGGAAGGTATAATTTCCAGCTCAGGTAAACATACCCGCATAAGCACTGACTGAGCTAATGTGCTAAAAATAGAAATGTAGCCATGGCAGCACAAATGGCAGGATGGGCTAGCTGCCCTACATATGACCCTGTCTGAAACCCTAAATATACCCTCGGGGCTGCTAGCCACTCCTGCTGCTCACCCTGCCATGGCTACACTTGGTCAAAGTTAGAGCGGGTATGTCTACAGACATACTCTTTGGAATGAAGGTAATAGTGGTAAGATCATGTGGCCACTTAGGCTAGTCAGTGTACAACAAATAAATCAATACAAATAATCAAGAGATTCCTTGAGCATGGAAGAGAGTGGTTAAAATCAGGAGCGATCACTAAATGCAAGCGTGGGTTGGATGTTTAACTGAAAGGAACCACAGAATCCTTGGAACCTGTCCATTGCTGTCCTGTTTCAACAAAGAAGATGGAATATATTTACCCTTCTCTGCATTATGATGTCAAGTCCTAAAGCCAAGGAAGGAAGGGAGTGGGCAGAAGAAAGGGAGAATGGAGCATGAAGAGAGAAGATGAGGTATGAAGAACAGGAAAGGTGTTGATTGGCTGATTTAACCCCACCCCCAACCCCTTGTCGTAATCCAACTGGAAGAATGTCACAATCCTACCCACCAGTAATAAGGATTTTCTCAGGGGAGCAGGAAAGAGATGGGGAGAAAAAGAGAAGGATATTATATCACCAGTCAGTACCAACCTATTCATAGGGCAGCACCAGAAAGCAGAGGAAGAGGAACAGCAGAAGAGGATAAACCCCAATCTTACCCATTTTGGGGCAGGGTCCCACTTAGCATAACAAACTGATTTTGTGTACAGCCACATTTAAGGCCATCAAGCACAGGTGCCTTACCTGGAGTCATCATAAAACTGCAAGCAATGTACTGCAGATTCAAAGCCCTAGCTGAGATAATTTACATGACTGCTTCTACTGTGGTAGAGGGTGTTTTGTTCATCCAAAAATTTGTATTATACTATAGCTTGACTTTATTTTGGGATACACACATCTGGAGATCCCATCTGACATAGCAGCTGTTTTCTGTTAATATTGATAAACGACTCATTGATCCTTTTTGCTCTCATTTGGGTTGTTGGCTCCGGCTTGACACAGCAATGTTTCCTATTCTATTTATTGCCACAAGTTAGCAGATAGTTTAAATCCTATAGTCCATGGTGTTCAGCAGGTCACTGCTTAAGGAAACTTGTTCTAGAAAGGTTGCTCAATCCTTTACATAAATAATTAACTTTATCACTAATATAGACCAAAAGGCCTGAAGTTAGGAGTTCTTACTGTAAAATACACTATAAAGTTAGCCATATTAAAACATTAGGATAAATTAATTCTGAGGATAACTCTAGTGACTTGGGGGATACATTTGGTCCTTAAATTCAGAGGATTAATATGTAAAACTATATCAAGTTTAGTGCATCCCAACATGATACAGTCAACTGACATCAAGTTTTAAAACAGAGAGAAAACATGCATGCTACCTGAAGGATTTAGGAAGGAATTTTCTCTTATGTACTACCTGATAACCAGTGCAGTTGTCTAGATATTTTGTTGAAAAATTGGGGTTGGGAATTGCTGTGAACAGTCTGTGCAGGAAAGAAGTGATATGAATGAACAGCTGCACAATGTCAAATAATTCATTACAAGTCATAAGCAGGAAGTGTTTTTACTTTTCTGGAGTGTGATTGGATGAAATCCTTGTCACTGTATAATATCATTTGTAATGTAATGGACATCTAGCTTTTAAGTTCAATGAATGGTGTCAAAATTGAGTCCCTCAATGCGGAAATGACTAAAAGATGGATGGTGTTGGTTATGTGATTGCTGAGCAAGTGCTCGGGATAATTTTTTGCTGTTAGACTCACTTTGTATTAAAGATAAGCCACCAGAACCATTTATCTGAACCTCTTCTCCTGATCTTCGGTGACTCGGGTAAAGGGGAACCTGGATCTGAATTACCCCAGGTTTGGGCTCTGCAAATCCAAAACCTGGCTGATGAGATTTTGTAAAACCAAAATCTCTCCCAAATTATGCCCTGGTGCCTCAGTAAGAGGCACAAGGGGCATAATTTATAAACTTTGGATCAGATAAAACAAGATCCAAATGTGAAGCATTCCTGGTTCTTCAAAAACAAAACCACAATCCCACCATGTCTGCCCATATTTTCTTATAATCTCATATTAGATTTTATAGGTCATCTTCATTCAAGATGTAATACCTTCCAATCAATGGAGTTATACAGGGATTAATTTAGCCCTTTATAATGAATGTGCTCAATGTCTGTCAGTTCTGCTTAAAAAGTTTGACAAACTGCTGTCCATCTATGCTGAGCTGAATTAAAATTGTTTAAACCCAGACTGCTGGGGGCTGTTGTACATCAGAGAATTATGCTTTCTTGTCTGTTGCACTGGTCTCTACATTGCCATTTGCTTCACACCTTTTCTCACATTATAACACAATTAGTCATCTTTTCAAATCACAGTGAGCACTTTATTTTCACCTTGACCACAAATTACCCGTTATCCAGGGGCACCCACTGGAAATTCAGCTATCCAAACATGTGGTTAACTTAATGACCTTAGGATAGGATTATGTTTTTAAAAAGGAAACCACTGTTCAACTTTAGCTGCTGAGACTTTCCAATCCTGACTCAATGTCATGATGATGTGTTTCACCCTTTTCTAGTTTGACAATGCAACCACATGTTTTGAAACATCTTAGATCTGATGACTCATCTGCTGTAAATTATATCAGCATGGCATGCCCTAATACACAACCAGCACTTTGTAAGATACTTAGAGTGGATTCGCAAAGGTATATATGTGCTTAACTTCCCAATGGGTATGTTTGAAACAAACATCTTATTTGAACTAAAACTTATCTATACACCCCTTTTTGGCAACACTTTCTCCTTTGCACAAGTATGACAGCAGTGAGGGTCAAATCCTGGCCCTTCCTCAGCAGCTGCAGGAGGACCGTACCCAGGGGAACTGGGATGGTTCTGGTGCAGAGTGAAGGGGCAAAATTTGGGGACTCCATTCAAAGGGGTCCTAGCCTTCTGCATATTGTGGAATTCTGCACCACAGGAGCTTCCCCCACACTCCTCCCTGCTGTAGGGGCTTTTTACAAAATGTGCTGTCCCCATTTTTGCTTAGAAAAAGGTTATTGTGATAAGCACTGTGTACAAGTTGCATAATAAAAAATGAATAGAAGGTTTTGACACCTTGAGCCAAATCCATCCCTGGTGTAACTGTTCACTCCAGTGCAGTTACATCAGCGATGAATTTGACCTCTCAAGTTAAATAACCAAGCCATTGACCTTGACTACATCTCTTGCTATGGAGATAAGCATCTTTGCTTGTCTGTCATGCTAACAGAAGGGGCCCAAATTCATCTCTGAAGTAAAACCATTTGCTTCAGTGAAGTTACATTCTGCATGCATTTAGCTTATTGTTTATAATAGAATAAGGGCTAATCTACACTAGAAGCACTACAGCAGTGAAGACGCTCTATGCCGACGGGAGAGAGCTCTCCTACTGGCATAATAAAAGCATCTCCACAAGCAGTGGTAGCTATGTCAGTGGGAGAAGCTCTCCTGCTGACATAGCACTGTTTACACCAATGCTTAAATTGGTGTAAATTACATCGCTCAAGGGGGTGGCTTATTTACACCCCTGAGCGACATAAATTATACCAACATACATAGTAGCATGTACAAGCCCTAAATGAAAACACTACCTGTTCAAGTTTCACTCAGAATCAACATGTACATATTTAGGGGTTCAATCCCACTAGGGGCAGATCACCCCAACTCTTCCTGACTTCATTCAGTGCTTTGTGTGACTGTGTGCTCAGTGTTGGAACTACAGAATTAACATAAATAGCTTAAATGATTTGTCTGATCATTGCAAATAAAACTGTTTTAGGATACTTTTGCTTTTTTCCTGCTTTGTCTATTTCTACATCACACACAACAGTTTGTCTTAATCACTGGTTAAGGAGGGGAGGAAGGGAAAGAAACTTTAAATATACAGTAAGGCTATTGATCAAATAGATGTTTTTCCTTTAGTGAGCTATCCCTTAGCACTGCAAATCACACAGCTGAGTGGATTTACATTTCTTCAATTAGCAATCAAGCCTCTCCCTATATATTAGTGTTGGAAATCAATATCTCTAAGTCAATTGCTTCCTGTAGGTCAAAGATGCAACTAAAACAACAGTGACAGTGAAATAAACGGATATGGAATTTCATTTTTAAAAACCCACACATGCCTCTAAGTGAGAATGGATGAAAGTTGTCTCAGTGCAGAGGGCCAGCAAAAGACCCATTCACCAGCAAGGCCTATGCATTACTGAAGTCCCAATTAAGCCCCATTTTGAGTGCTTAAGTAGTGCACAGGTCTTGTCTTGGCCCTTTGCACATGAATAATTTCTTCACCTGTAATCACACACATGGACCCCCTTTCCCAAATATAATGGCTAGAACTTAACATATACTCACTATTATTTGTAGCTCTGCTTATACACTTTTTTTTTAAACCTCTGATGTTCCAAAATGTAAAACTGTAGTAGGACTACTGGCACAAAAAATAAGCTAAAGATCCTTTGCAAAGCCTGTCTCCTGAGCAAATTTACATAGGTGGAGCTATACTCCTGAATCTGACTTTCAAGTGAGAGACTTACAGTGATTGTATCTCCCCCCCCAACTTTTAAACACTTATTTCAGACACTCTTTTTTTCCAGGTTATAGATAGAAAAATTCCAGCATTTCTGCCACAAAGACCTTCTTTAGGGATATAGCATCCCACTTTACAGGTTCAGAGCCATTAGTCCTTATTGGTGTGAGAGGAATGCATCTCCTGTTCTCTAAGTCACTCAGCACAGAGCACTAATACATCTACTTGGAAAGGCTTCAGTCTGCCACTTCCCAGTGCTCTGGGCTTGCTTCAGTTAAACACAGCAGTCTGTTTATTAACTCTACCTGCCATTCGGAGTGGCGAAGTTAAAGTACTGAAAGAATGGTTAGCCATCTGATAAGAGTAGATTTGCTAATGCTCCCCCTTCTGAATTAATGAAACTGATATGCTTGGCCACAGCTGAGCAGGCAAGGTAGCGCAGTCATCTAGTCCTGTACTTTTACGGCGCAGAATGAGGTAAATCAGGGAGGGCTTGCAAATTTCATTGTAAATTCTACTGAACATTGAATTTGTACCACTGAACTGTCCAGCACTATTTGGATTCTGAGTTATTAGCAAAAGCAAATATACTCATATTAACTGACAGAGGCAGCGAGTTGTATGGGCCCGTGGTGCCTGGGCTCCAGGAATATTCAGGGCTCGGCTACACCAATGTTTGGAGCAGGGTCTCTCACCTGGCCCTGTCTGCCGCCAGCATGTGCCTCTCCCAGAGTGTCCCCTGGCCTACGCCTGCTGCCATCCTGTGCACCTCCCCGGACCGTCCCTGTCTGAAAGCAGGCAGCTTCCTTGCTACTCCACGCTGTGCTCCCTCGCCTGCGCTGGCCGCTGCTGCCTAAGGCTACAGCACAAGAGTGGCACTGGTGGCAGGCTGAGGCAGCTGGCTGCTGCTGCTGCACCTGCAGAGGGAGGAGGGGAGGAGGCGCACACATGACTGGCAGTCCTCCCCCCCACCCCCCAGTACCCACCTGGAGGTGATGCTGAGGGGGCTTCCAGGAGACGGAGTCCGGACCTCACTCACCTGAGCAGCTGCTGGGGCTTGGGTGAGTGTCCAACCCTGTGATCCACACTCCCCTCCCCCCCCCCACCTGCAGCTACCACTCCTGCCCCACGCTGGGCAAGGGGCAGCCCCATCCCCCATGAGGCTAAGGTGAGGGGCAGCAGGGGAGGAGGCCACATGTGATGGCAGCCCCCCCCCCGGCACCCACAATAGGGGAGGCAAGGGGGCTTCCTGGACCTGAGAGGCGCCCTAGAAGCATGTGCAGTGACAGTGATGCAGGGTGAGTATGCTGCCGGGTGGGAAGAGGGAGTCCCTTCCCCGGAGCTCACTGCTCACGGGGAGAGGGGCTGTGGGGAATCCTCCTCTCTGGCCCTCTCTCCAGGGCAGCCTGTCTGCACCCCAAGTTCCTCATCTCCGGTCCTGCCCCACCCCAGAGCCTGTGCCCCCAGTCAGAGCCCTGACCCCCTGCACCTCAACCCTCAGCCCCAGCCCTGAACCCCCTCCTGCACTGTGAACCCCACATCCCCAGCCCAACCCCAGAGCCCTCACCTGAGGGGAAAAAACATGCAACTTAAATTTGGTGGTCAGTTTGGGGTATGATCGTATTTACCACAATACTAGATTATTTTATACCCTCTTAAGTATATAATTGGTTGTATATGGGTACAGTAAAATATAATATATTGAAGCAGGCGAGTGCTGCTTCTGACTTTTCACTTTTAATTGGCCCTTGTAATCTTGTGGTGTCCGGTGCGCTGTAACTTCATTTTATCCCAGGAACAAATTCTTGATTTGTAGGACAAGTAATCATCAACAATGACCAAATGCATCCGATGAAGTGAGCTGTAGCTCACGAAAGCTTATGCTCAAATAAATGTGTTAGTCGCTAAGGTGCCACAAGTACTCCTTTTCTTTTTGCAAATACAGACTAACACGGCTGCTACTCTGAAACTGGATAAATTCTTAATAACGTTACCCAGAGAAAAAGAAGAAAAGGGTAATTCATCAAGTGACAGTCTGAGTTCGACACCCAGCTTTCAAACTGAAGTTATACAAAAGAAAGATGCGGCAAATCTACAAGATAAGAAAAGGAGTTTTCAGCAATCTTGGCTATCAAGATTTACGTGGTAGGAACACAACAGCAAATTAGACAGAGCTTTTTGCTCAGTCTGCAAAAATTGTTCTGAAAAGAATACCTTAATGTTTTCTATGAAGACCGAACCAACGTTTATTTTGTCCAGATTTCAAGATTGGAGACTTGTATTGTGTGGTTTTACATCACATGAAAAATCCTCCTGTCACAAGGAAGTGGTAATGAAATATGCTGCCCTGCAATCTCAGATAAATGTTTCTGCACTAAGGTCGGCCAGTTACAGAAAAGAATCACAATCAGCTAGGAATGTACTGCACACAATTTTTAACAGTGTTCAGTACCTACCTCAACAAGGAATAGCATTATGTGGACATAATGAGAGTGATTCAAATTTGATGCAGCTCTAAGTCACACAAAATGCAAGTGGCTGTCACATGGTTATTAACAAAATAATCAAAATGATTGCAATGATGGCACTAAGACAAATTGTGAAAAGATAAAAGCTTCAAAGTTTTATGCCATTGTAATGGATGAGTCTACCGATTTGTCAAGAAAGGAACAAGTAAGTTTTTCTTTCATTTCTAGTGAAGACTGGGAGGTTTATGAGGAGTTTATTGGGTTTTACCAAACTGATACAATGGATGCTGCTTCTCTTTTCAAAATTGTGGAAGTTACGCTTCTCAGGTGTGATTTTCCTTTTTCTGATTGCCGGGGGCAGTGTTACAACGGAGCCATTAATGTACCTGGCAGATTTACTGGGGTCCAAGCCAGAGTGAAGGATCGAGAGCCGAGAGAGGAATTTGTGCACTGTGCTGCACATTCCCTTAACCTTGCCATGAAAGATGCCCTACATAATATTCAAGAATGTTGTGATATGTTTTTTATGGTGAAAGATCTCATCAATGCCTTCAGGGAGCCACCAAAATGTATGGCAGCATTCAGAAAGTTTCAGAGTGAAAGGGAGCCTTCTTTATGACCATTGTGCCCAACAAGATGGACACTAAGGATCAGTAGCATTAAATCACTGCTCCACAACTATGAGACCATGATGAACTGCCTAGATAAATTTAGGTTTCAGAGTAGCAGCCGTGTTAGTCTGTATTCGCAAAAAGAAAAGGAGTACTTGTGGCACCTTAGAGACTAACAAATTTATTAGCGTATAAGCTTTCGTGAGCTACAGCTCACTTCATCGGATGCATAAATTTAGTTACCCTTCCAATGAATTTGGCTAAAAAGTAGTGGATTCTCGAAGCAACTTCAATCTTTAACGTATTTCACACTAACAGTTCTTGTGAAAGCCATGGGTCCTATAGAAGAAGCTAATGCAAAAATTCAAAGTCCAAACTTGACATTGGCAAGCGTTATGAAGAAAGTTGGCCTGTTCCAAGAAATGTTGAGCAGGATTGTGCACCGACTCATCATACAATCACTTCTGGGAAACAAAAGTAGAGAAGGCAAGAAATCTTTATTTAGATGATCCTACACCCCTGAGAAAATGCAAGCCACCGAGATGGCTCGACCATTGAAGCCTTCTTCACACCTTCAGTGACCCGAAAGAATATTTTCATCAAATATACGTCGGGATCATTAATGCTTGCAAAGTTGCCATTGAACAGAGGTTTTCAACAGAAAGCTTTACATTCGCAGTAAAACTGGAGAAGCATATAGCTGATGCAGCAAATGGCTTGAAATAGGAAATTGTCCCAATAAGTGAAGCTTTCCATGGTGACATTAACATGGAGAGGCTCTCTCTTCATTTAGAAATGTTGAGTGATATTTGCAGATTGAGAAATTGCCATCTTAATTCAGTGAGTGAAGTCAAGCAATTTCTGAAACAAAACGAAGGCTTGAGTGACATGTTGTCAGAAGTTACAATTCTCCTGAAATTATTCTACACAATCCTGACTACAACCTGCACTGCTGAATGATCACTCAGTTGCCTGCGCAGACTGAAAAATTATTTGCAAACGACAGTGGGCCAAGAATGTCTAAATCACTTGGCATTTCTGCACATTCCTAAGACCTCTACCTCTGAATTGGACATTGCAAGTCTCCTGGATGACTTCATTTCAAGAACCAAACAACGATGAAAAGAGCTGGTGCCTCCTGAAGAGCATTGCAAAAGAAGGGGCTATATTTATTTTAATTTTAGAAAGTATTTGCTTTTGAGGATTATTGATCCAAGAGTGCTAGATGGTTTCCATATTCAAAAGAGTATTAATAAAGTTGATAATCTCAGTTAAATAAATTTTTCTTACAATATTGTGCAATACAGGGAAACTGTTAAACGCTTACTGTTTCCAGTCCATTTTTAAATTATTTTAAAAAATATATATTGGCTTACGAGGCGGGGGAGGGGTGGGATTTAGACCCGCTCTGAGTAGCACCAAAAATTATACACATCTGCCGCCCCTGTTAACTGAGTTTCTTTTTAAAGTCTGGTTCTTCTCTTGTTCTGATTTTGTGATTAAAAAGGAGAGAGAAAAAAACCCACTGTTCGAACATGTACTTCAGCCAATTAAATAATTATCTGGATTAACGTGTAACAATCATAAAATCAGCCAACTAAAGCTACCGAGCAGCATGTCTCATTCGTGAGCTGCTCTTTCTTTTAGGTTTCTATTCAAAGTACATTTCAGTAGGAGGCTGGGATGATGAAATGTAACATGCTTTGAAAGCCCCATGATGAGTAATAGGGGTAAGGCAAAAGGCAGCAGTGGTGATGGTATGTGTCTTCCAAACCATTTCAACTATCTCAGATGAAGAGTTTGACCAACATATGGTTCCCTCATATAGACTCAGAGGAGATTTTGAGTGGACACATGATGTTGTACAGCTACTGTAAACATATCTTTTGCATCTAAAATTGAACCTTAAAGTATGAAGATGCATTGAAAAGGCACTATGGTTATTGAATAGGAGTCCACATCACACAACCTCTACAGCTGGTATCTTTTTTGGCAGTCTCTGACTGGAGGCCTACAGTGGAGATTGAGCTATTCACCCCTTAAAGAGTTCTTGCTCCAGAACCAGTGAGAGGAACATTAGCAGGGCAGGGTAGAGAAGCTTATACTGCTGCTGCCAGTAATGTATATGTCCTGTTGGACTGACAGTTCTGGAAACCAACACCCTTCGTGAGAACTGAAATTAATTCAGAAAGGAATCATGTTCAGAACATTAGGATGCAACAGTCTCACTCTGAACATCACCTTACTGGTTCAGCAGCTCTAGAAAACATGATGTGCTCATTGCTGGTTGGGGTAGAAATTGAAATAGCCTCATCTAGTTTGGATTTCCTGTTGATCTGGTGACATGACTACCAGGTTGGAGTGTCTTGAGCTTAATTGAACATTTACTGCACATTTATAATGAAGAGTGAGCTGACCTGGAACCAATGTGCTGTTGGCTTGTGTATTCTGAAGGGTAATAAATTAGGGTCCTTCCACTCAGACAAATTCTTAATATTCATACAAATCACGTAGACAGTGTCATAAACATATATGGTACTGTACAAAGATCTAGTTAGACGTCCTTTCCCCCGAAGAAGCTGACAACTGCAGATAGCGAGACAAACATCTTGCAGCTCTAGACTTAAATGCATCCATTAAAAGTGGAACTTTATGGTTATAAATGGATTAAGGATAAACATGGTCAGATTTTGATCAAACACACAGGATCCCAAACCCACTCATATAGTTGCAAAAGAGAGATGGCACTGATGCAAAACTAGAGGGCCTGAAGATAACCTTGCTCTGATCACTCGCTCTGTTCAATCTGGCCTTAATAGACTGCTTTTTAAGATGCTGACATTCGAAAAGGAAGAAAAGAATGCAGAAGATCATAGGAAAAAACAGTCACTTAACCAAAATTATCCGGTAAAAAAAGAAAAAGAAAAAAAAAAGAGTTCACAGCTTTCCCTCGGCCACATATTTTCTTATAGAGAAGAAAATGGAATCACTAATGCTCAATAAAACTTTAACTTATAGTGAATCAGCACTTTTCTCCAGATAATACATCTTTCATGGAGATTCAGCTAGTTTGGCATATCTCTTTAACACAGACAAACTGCCCATAGTCTTTGTGCTCAGGTATTTGCATAGTTCCATTTCCTTGAGTTTTTCAGGTTACTCTTCTTTGGAATGTCAATATGAAAGTCAATATTTAACATAGAACTGGAGCAAGAATTTCTACTTCTTGTCTACAGACCTGATCTGCACTGCCCTCACTGCAGTTCAACTTTCTCTGTACCCCCTTAGGGCCATTCAGATGATGTTGACTATGTTCGGAGGCCCAAAAGAGAACAACCTGCCACATAAGTGTATTGACTTCAGGGGGAAGTGTTGGGTACTCAGTATACTTGAAAAATCAGGCCACTTATTTAGGATCATATATATGAATTTAGGAGCTTAATTTTAAGTGCCCTTAAAAAAAATCTTCCCTGGAATTTCAACATTCCTCAAATATTGCTGTTTTCCTGTGTTGAGGTTTTGAGAAAAAACTCCTGTTTACTCCTCCTTCCAGAAATATCAATAAAATGGGAGTGGACCGTGACTGAATCTATCTGACTGTCCAGTTTAAAAGTCCGTGAACCCTGTCTGCTGAACTAAAAGATGTGTTCAGAATCATAATTCACTATCAAAATCACATGCAAAGCCTCACAACAGCCAGCCAATAAAATCAGCAGAAACAAATCAACTCTTGTCCATATTTATTGGTTGGGGACTGGGTATTCAGCACAGAGCTGTGGGTTTAAGAAATTTCAATATCAATATTCACTTTTGCAGTGGAGACTTACCAAGAGCATGCAAGAACATTGGATCATTCTTCAAATAAGGGAAGCCAGCCAAGTTATTGTTCAGATATTGCGTTCAAGCACTGCATTGCAAAAACATTAATGAGACAATTGGACTAATTCATCCCTGAAGTAATCCTGTTTATTTTGCAGAAAGCACATTTTGGGCCGTTAGAGGAGATTTGTTTCAGGTAAAAGTACTAGTGTTTATAAAGGTTTAGTCATCCATTCAGGGAACAGAAACAAACCATGTGACAACAACTTTTTAAAAATCAGAATGTCATTTTTACAAAAAAAAATTCACAAAACATTGTCTGTTTTTCCCTTTAAATTCAAACTTGGTGGAAAATCTCTTTCAACTTCTAGATTTCCTCATCTGCAAACAGTTGTAGATGCAAATTAGGTGAACTAACTGCGCCTCTCAAAGCGTGACTCTTGAATGTCAAGTACTCAAAGGAATATGCACAGTGAACTGTCTAAGAGCAATCCACAGGCTGCGATTGGTTCACACAAAACATTCAAACAATTTCTAATAATGACCAAATTGGTAAAAATCAATGAATAAACTGTGAATTACAATCTGCTTGGACACTTCATAAAAAGGAAAAAGGGCTACATGTATCAAATTGCAAATTGTTTGCACTACTGTATTTATCACAAATCCTTTATTATTATTCCTGTTATAGAAGGGAGTAGGAACCCCACCTATTGTGCTAGGCACTGTACACACAACAAAGAAGTCAGCTGCAACCCCAGCACATTTAGAAGCCTAGGTTTCAGACAGCTGGATGATATACACTAATGCGGATGGAAGGAGGAGGGAGGGAGGATGAGGAAACAATAAAGATAATAGAGTTTAGCATAAAAGCTGCAGTCATGAAACAGACATGAACAATAGGGATGTGAGCAATTACATATTAACCTCAGGGAGTTGGGGGCTGCAAGGTCTGAAGCAACAGAAAATGAAAGGAAACATTTAGTGACCAAAAAGACCGAGAAAAGGCTTCTCATGATTTCCCCTGGTTTTCCTTTTATTTGATTTTTGCTGTGTTTCAGTGTGGTATGATTCTCTGATCAGTAGGACACAATTCAATATTAATATTATTTAATGTTTTCTGGGGTATACTTGAAATTTTGCCTGTTTTTCAGATTCAGTCCTGGTATTCTAGGTATTCTTCAATTTCCCCCCTCCTCCAGTTCCCTCTCTGAGTTGAAAGGGTGATGGGGTAACAACATTTGAAGTCTCAGCCCAGGGCAACAGAAAGGATTAGTCCATCACTGGGTGGATGGATCTAAATTACTGGAG
Organism: Dermochelys coriacea; assembly: GCF_009764565.3. Taxonomy (NCBI): domain Eukaryota; kingdom Metazoa; phylum Chordata; order Testudines; family Dermochelyidae; genus Dermochelys; species Dermochelys coriacea. Next base: position 129,217,530 of record NC_050070.1, read on the forward strand.
GTTTCATATCACCAAAGAAGGATGGGTGCTAAACCTGTGTGTCCTGGAAAATGCTTGGGAAAAACAAAACAACAACAACAACAACAAAAACCAGATACCCTCTGAAAGCATTTCAGTGCAAAAAGAATTTGAGAACCTTCCCTTTCCCCAACTCTCAGGTGGTGGAGGGAGGTTTGTATTTGAGTCCAAAGAATCTGTCCCATCGTAACATTTATTTTAAAAGTCATCAGTCTTCTAAATAAAGATGAAAGGCTTGGAGTTCATTTGGAACCTGTCAACACTGCCCTTTAATTAGGTGAAGTCTCTGTTGAGCAACATATGGCACTTCTTCGCATCTCCCTGTCACCACACCATCACTCTATGGTTGAGCAATGAACCTCGAATCAGCTGGCTGCCTAAGAGAATAGCACTGGAAGGACAAACATGAAAATTGCCTTGGTGATCCCGTAGGGAAGGGCATGTATGTGTGAGTGTGTATGTAAGCATTCACGAATGGGTGCTGTGAGAATGCCCAAGGCATTCTTTGGGCTTAGTGGAGTGTTGACTGTAAAATTCATTGTGCAAAGCTAGAGTATCATGCAAGGCTAGTTACCCAGGGAAAATGTGTGTACATCTGTACACAACTGGGAGGAAGAATGCATCTCACCTGACAAAGTCTGTGTTTCAAAGAGTTTAAAATTCATTGCTGATGGTACATAACATACTGAAGTGACATTCAAATAATTTACCAGTGATTTCAATACCTTATCTTCACCTCTTTTTGTCCAACATCGTGTGTGCATTGGCCAGTAAATGTGGAGAAGGAGCTGAGAAACCAGGAGAGGGTGCTAGGAAACACTGGAGAAGAGCTCAAAGCAAAATAAAGAGGATCAAATGTAAGACTATTGGGTGGGCATGAGACAATGTGTTAAGAGACACAGAAGGAGTTCACAGAAGAGGCCAGAGAAGATGAAAGACTTAGCGGGAAGGAAGGAGAGGAGACACTTGAGACTGAGAACTCACAGAAGAGGTCAGAGAGACACAGCTGGGTGACATAAGTAATTGTGGGACATCTGACATGAGACCTGGCTAGAGAGAATGAAAGAGGCGGCCTCAGGATGTGAGAGATTCTAGCAAAATTCACACAAGGGATCAAAGAGGATAAAAGGTGTGACCATGGAAGGGCTGAGCGGGAGTGGATTAGAGGTGTTGGGCAGAGCTCACAGAAGTGGTTAGCAACTCAGAGATATTAAAGACTGACACACAGCAGGTACCAAATGTTTTTAAAATCATTAGTGGAAGAAAATAGCAATACAATACATAATTTCTCAGTAGCACCTTTCATCCAAAGATCTCAAAGTGCTGTATAAACATTTAGATGTGACAGAGGTAACTATTTGCATTGAGCAAATAATTTATAGTGAATGCTTTATTTGATACATTTTGCCTCTCTTTTGTTACAGAATATCTTGGAGCAGTTTTGTGATTTCCTTGAGTAAATTCAATATTTGGTCTTATTCAGTCAGTATCATTTTTATGAGTTGATCATGAATATTCAAAATTCAAATGGCAATGTTGCCAACTCATGATTTTATGGAGAATCTCACAATAGTTGGTGCTTTTCTTAAAGCTCCAGCTCCTGGAGTCACACAATTAAATGAAACTCTCAGCTCCCATTTAAAAAAAAAATCACATTTCTAGGCCTGATGTCTGTGAAGCAAATAGGGTTGCCAGGTATCTGGTTTTCGACTGGAACGCCTGGTTGAAAAGGGACCCTGGTGGCTCTGGTCAGCACCACTGACTGGGCAGTTAAAAGTCCTGTTGGCGGCGCAGTAGGGCTAAGGCAGGCTCCCTGCCTGACCTGGCTCGGACATGCCAGCTGCTTCTGGTAGCAGCGCGGAGCCAGGGAGCCTGTTTTATCCCCGCTGTGCCGCCGCCTGAGGTAAGTGCTTCCCAGCTGGATACTGCACCCCTACCCGCACCCCAATCCCCCGTCCCAGGTTGGAACCCCCTCCTGCATCCAAATTCCCTCCCAGAGCTCGCACCTTACACTCCAACCCTCACCTCAGCCCTGATCCTGCTCCCATACCCTGAATCCCTCATTTCTGGTCCCATCCCAAAGCCCGCACCCCCAGCTGGAGTCCTCACCTCCTCCCACACCTGAATCCCTGTGAGGATCGTCCTTCACTCTTACAACCTATCCTGAAGGACGATCCCTCACTCTCACAGATCTTGGAAGGCAGACCAGTCCTTGCTTACAGACAGCCCCACAACCTGAAGCAAACACTCACCAGCAACCACACAACACACAACAAAAACACTAACCCAGGAACCTATCCTTGCAACAAAGCCCATTGCCAACTCTGTCCACATATCTATTCAGGGGACACCATCATAGGACCTAATCACATCAGCCACACTATCAGAGGCTTGTTCACCTGCACATCTACCAATGTGATATATGCCATCATATGTCTGCAATGCCCCTCTGCCATGTACATTGGCCAAACTGGACAGTCTCTATGTAAAAGAATAAATGGACACAAATCAGATGTCAAGAATTATAACATTCAAAAGCCATAAGGAGAACACTTCAATCTCTCTGGTCACTCGATTACAGACCTAAAAGTCGCAATACTACAAAAAAAAAACTTCAGAAACAGACTCCAATGAGAAACTGCTGAATTGGAATTAATTTGCAAACTGGACACCATTAAATTAGGCTTGAATAGAGACTGGGAGTGGATGGGTCATTACACAAAGTAAAACTATTTCCCCATGCTTATTTTCCCCCCTACTGTTACTCACACCTTCTTGTCAACTGTTGGAAATGGGCCATCCTGATTATCACGACAAAAGGTTTTTTTTTCTCCTGCTGACAATCGCTCACCTTAACTGATCACTCTCGTTATAGTGGGTATAGAAACACCCATTTTTTCATATTCTCTGTGTGTGTATTATCTATATCTATATCTATCTATCTTCCTACTATATTTTCCACTGCATGCATCTGATGAAGTGGGTTTTAGCCCACAAAAGCTTATGCTCAAAGAAATTTGTTAGTCTGTAAGGTGCCACAAGTCCTCCTCGTTCTTTTAGGTGAAGCAAAGTTACAGAGTCACATGCACTGGTATTTGCAGAATTCAATTTTAAAATTTGCATGCAAAATTATTTGCTCTAAAAGTGCCTGTTCATCCAGTTAGGGAACAAAAGCAATAACCACTTGATTTATCTGACCAAAGAAAACTAAGCACTACTGATTGAATTGCAAATATTCATGATCATCTAGATAAGGAAACTGAGGCAGAGGGAGATTGAGTGTCTCACTGGAGGTTAACAGGAAATCTGTGGTAGAATTCAGATTTCAAAGTACAGAATTTGATTCAAATTTTGTGATTCAGACTCAATCTTTAGTTTCTAAATAAAGCCAGTTATTCAAATGACTATATCTCACCTAATTATATTATATGGTTCTTACTTTAAACTTATATTGAGTACAGCATGGGCATGATCATATACTCACAATTTGTCTGGATATTTCATCATTTGTTTATCTCGGCCAGGGGTAGGCAAACTTTTTGGCCCAAGGACCACATCGGGGTTGTGACCCCACTTGCACTTCAAAGTGCTGCCACAGGAGCGTTCCCATGACAGCACTTTGAAGTTTCCAGTGTAGCCATGCCCTTAGACAGCACGGAGAGCCTGATTAAGATAACACAGCCTACCAGTACCTTGGCTGCTCTGAGCCTCTGCCCTGCCCTGGCACAGAGCTCCCTGGTCCTTGTCCTGCCCTGACACAGAGCTTGTGACAAGATCCTCAGGAGGCAGCCTTACAGCTTTCTTCCACAGTGCATGAAGAGGCCAAAGCAGGCACAGGATCTCACCCTCAGGCACAGGATCTCACTCTTACCAGGAGTCATGGGGATCCTAAAAGAGCACTAACAGACCACAGCTTTAAATGGCATCAAAAAGATAACACCTGCAGCCGCACACTGGCCCACACATCACCATGCTGTGATATTCCTTCCATGTGGACCCAGAAGGAAGCATGCCACCTCCTACAGCCTCTGTGACTCTCCCTGGAGGTGTTCCATCAAAGTATCCCCCCCACCACCCATTTAGTGGGTATTATCTGCCGAGATCACAGGCCAAAGTGGAATGGCTGGCGTATATATTAGCATTATAATCATTATAAGAGCCATCAGTTTAGAACTAATGATATATATGCCCACAAGAAGAACAGAAGCAGAATCTCTTGAGTACTACATGTTCCTCTTGATTTCTCCTTCCTTGGGAGGCAAAATGGATGCACATAGCACCACCAGAAGATGTACCAGTGAGATGATATGGAGCCTGAGATGTGCAAAGCCAAGAAAACAACATGGAAAGGAAACTGAGAATTAAAAAGCTTGGCAGTAAGGGGCCGGGGGGTGGGGGGATCACATTAATGGAGTGAGTTTGTTTTCAGGGGCTTACTTGAGTGTGTGCACAGCTGATCACACAACGGCAGCCTGGTCAATGCAGAATCTTCTGCTAGGGGGTAATCAGTGCTCTGTGTTCACAGCTCTGGTGCTTATTGTAACAGCTTTGCAGACAGGATTAGTGCTTTTCTTGTGAACGTCACTGGCAGTTAATTCTGTGCTTTGGCCCTGAAAGGGAAGAAAGTTTGCCTTGCAGTTAGGGTGCAGAGAACAGGAAAAGCATAATTTTAGAATGCTGGAGGCCGTAGGAAATGAGAATTCACCCATCAAATAATTCTGGGTTTATATTTTGTTTTGATGGATTCTCTGCTGCTTTTTCACACAAGTTCAGCTTGCACCTGTAAGCTGATATCCATCAAAGTGGGAGAAAAATTGTAAGCTAAGATATAACCACCAGGACTCATTGAGCCTTTTTAAGAAAATGCAATAAGCTAAGTCAGAAAGGCTGCTTTGAACATGGATAATGGGTGTATTTATAATACAGCCTATTATGAAAGCTATTTTTTCATGGACTGGCTCCTGGTGACCTCATCATTGATTAAAGTCATAGAGAGTTAGCAAAGGTAGAACTACAGTTTTCCTACTACATACAATACGATACGATATTATAAATGGGTAGAGCAGGGGTGGGCAAACTATGACTCGTGGGTCATTTTAATCCAGCCCCCAAGCTCCCGCTGGGGAGCAGTGTCTGGAGCTTGCCCTGCTCCAGCCGAGTTAAAGGGGGAAGGGTGGCAGCCGGGCCGGACCACAGTCGATGATTTTAACAAGTGCTCATAAATCACTAAAATGTTTCTAGTATGTCACAGTAGTTAATATATACATTAAGCCTATATTTACTACTTCTGTTGTGAATTTTGCCATTGACATCAATAGGTCAGACCCAGTGACAGTATTCTCATTTTGTACATTTATAGTTAAAAAATATCAACAATAACTATAAATGTGTTCCTGCCAGAAGTGCTGGAAGGCAGATGGGTTTGTGTCTATGGAAGGAATTCAGGCCCTCATTCAGCAAAGCACTGTTGGTGCAGCCAGTGTTGGTCCTGTTAAGCTATGGAAGTTCTTAGTAACGTCAGGAGATTTCTTGAGAAGTGTGAAAAAAATTGCAGCTTTTTCTTCTTCTATCCTCTTATTATGTACAGTTGGGGTAAGAGAAAACAGCACATTTTTTCATAAATATAAACTAGTTCTCAAGTGCCCTCTGGTTGTGTGGTGCCCAATGAACACACCAACTCCTCACTGTTTATCTTTACCTACAATCTTTGGCCCAGGCAATCAATGCAAAAATAGTCCTGTGAAGTTCACCAAGCCAGCTCACACTGTTCAGAACTGAATTTGGTACACAGAGTCACTGAAATTTGAGATGGAAAATATATTAGGTTATCTAGTTATTTCCTTACCAGCACAAGATCATGCCTCACTGTCTGTTTCTGGATGCTTTGTCCAGTCTAGTTTAAAGAACTCAGTAATGAAGATTCCATACTTCCCACAGGAGATTATTCCACAGTCTAACAGAGTTGGCCATTAAGAATTTTTTAAAAACTGATGTTGAGTCTGTATTCCTTTGCACAGTTTCATCCCATCTCCCCTACTTGTGCCCCATTATACTACACTAAACGATCTCTCAGCAGTTTACACTCTGAAAATTGGAGTTTTATATCCCTTTTCTCTGTCATTTAGCCATGCTAAACATTTTTAATTCCTCTAATCTCTTTTCACAAATCTCCTTCAACTCTTAACCATTTTTGTTGCACTTCACTGAATTCCCTCCAGTGCTTTGTTCCTCTATTGTCCTCCTTTTTGAACTTCCCCAATTCCCAGTGCCATTGATATCCGTAACTGATTACATCAAGTACATCACAATGTTTGAGCGTTACTTAAAGGCGTTTGATATCCTCATTTCATCAAGATGATTTTTAACAAAACCAACATCAGGACGTTACATATGATTAACTAGAAAGGCCCCCTGTACTGGGTTATCTAAATTATTCCTAGCAAGGACTAATACTTACACAAATAATAGTCACACAGATTCACCATCTCCTTATCCCACCATGCACTTGAGTCATAAAAAGCACATTCTTCATGTACCACACTGGAAAAGTTTGAGCTTCCAAGTTGCCTGTCCCTTCCGGCACTGAGCTGGGCACTAACTGTAACTGGCTTTTCCTTTGGATGAGTCTCAAGAGTCCAATTTCTGACTATGGTTGACATCAGCCCCTATGTTACTGCTACCACAAAGGGCTAAAGTTGGCAACACCTCCATCTTAATCTCAGTTATAATAACCTCAACCCTCTTGAAGTGCTGTTCTGTGGATCACTGCCTCACTATAGACTCTGCTATGCTTTGTATATGGGAGCAGCCCCCAAGGTTTACAGACCATTCAGCTTCATTTGTTGAGCAAGCTGCTTTACTTTGTGCTTTCTAACCACATCCATCTGTCTTTAGGACAAAACATGTCATAATCCGTTCCCCACAACCTGAATTCTCTCAGAGAAAGTTAATTATGTTGCTGAAAAGTCCCCAAAGAGGTTAATTAAAGGTATTTATTTTGGGAGGAATGTAATAGTTATCAATACAAAGGGGAAAATGACTCACTAAAGTAAGGATGTTTGTGCTTCACAATCAGCTGGATAGTTAGTGAGGATAATATATAACACACAGCATGGAGAGACTATATGTCTACACTTAAATCTCTAGAGCTGCAAGGCTGCATCTGTGTCACTGCAGTGCTTCAGTGTAGAAGCTCACTACAGCGACGGGAAGGGTTCTCCCTGCATTGTAATAAATCAATTTCCCCCAGAGCTAGTAGCTATATTAATGGAAGAATTCTTCCATCAGCCTAGCACTGTCTATTAGGAGGATAGGTCGGCATACCTATGTCTCACAGGACTGTGAAAAATCCACACCCCTGAGAGATGTAGTTATGTTGACCTAACCCCCGGTGTAGACAGCACTAGGTTGATTGAAGAATTCTTTCAGCTAAACTAGTTACACTCTGGCTTTTTTCTCCACTTTTTATTTTATTTTTTTCATATACAAAAATGGTTTCATTTAAAAAAAAATCCATCATTGGTAATACACTTGGGCCCCTTTTAGTGAAAACTAGGCCATTTCTGACAGACAATGGGCAAGATTCCAAGCAAAAAGTAAGTTCTCAGCACAAGTGTCAAAAATCAATATATATATATATTGTCGGTTTTTTTCCATTTTTTTAATATAATAGCCATTTTGTTGAATTGGAAAAGCTAAATTTGAGGGGATATGAAATTGCCTGAAATGAAGTGGCAAATATTTGTGTGTGAAATTACACAGTGAAATTTTCACTAGTTTTGCAGAGCTCTGCTTTCATTTCTAAACTGCTAGTTTAAATTCAACTCATATCAGTGCAGTCTGAAAGTCTGCCATTTCCATCTGATGGTTGTTTGGGCACCTATGTGAAATGACTCATGGTCTCACCTTATTTCCGACAGTACAAGTGTCCACAGCACAAAACCCCTATTCATGATTATTATTTCAATTGTGGTAGTGCCCACGCCGTGGTAGGTATCTTGCAAACACGGAAAAACACAGTCTCAGCCTAGGACGGCTTATAATTTAAGACCTTTGTCCTGCAATTAGCACTCTTGCAGAGCCCCATTGAATTCAGCTAGGCTCCACATAAGCACAGCAATTTTCCTTAATAGATATAAATGCAGGATTGGGGCCTAGTAAGGCAAAGACAGACAAAAGCTGGGGGAAGGGATGGAAGATACAAGCAAAAGTGATTAGCGTTATTTAAGGCACCCGTTTTGTGCGTTCTGTTTCATTTTGTGCATGGTCTGGTGGGTGGGGGAGGGAGGAGTTAATATTACTTTTCTATCACAACCAACCTCCTGAAAAAGCTAGATCATTTCTGTGGACAAGGAGCAACAAACAGGTTGCTCAATATCTTATCTTTCTGAACTGTCCTCACCGCTCAATAAGCCAACATCCTTTCAAGTTAACAATATTATAGGATTGCAGGTTATGGATCGGCAGAAGATTGGAGAACATGTGAGCATGTGTCAGTCCTTAGCTACTAGTAGGAATTAGCATCTTTGCACCATGGCTCCACATTGTGATGGATGGTTATGGTTGTGCACAGACATAATAAACACTACTGTTTACCCCTCCGCTGCATTCTTAGTTGCCTTTATGAAGGTCCTGATCTATCTTTCCAAGTCTCCTGTAAACAACTGTCCCTAGGGTGCAATGGGTCAACAGGTCAACAAAATAGCAGAGAAGATAAAGGGCTTCCTGGGTGTCCAAGATCCCCTGGCGTGCAGTAATACAACTACCAGCTGATCAAACAGCCACATCTCACTGAAGGCTAGAAAGCTTGAAACAGTGGTGGAAATCGGCAGCTTGTGGCAAACCTGTTGTCTCCACTTCTGTCTGCCCCTCCCCATTGCCAGGGCTTGAATTACTGGGGCTGCTGAACTGGGAGGCTCTAAGGAATCTTGCTTTTTACTGTTCACTGGACTTTTGGCCTTGCTTTTCACTCCTTTTGTGCTCTGAGTTGAAACCCTTTATAGCTTCTTCTCCCTTTGTTGAGGTGTCAGAGAGACAGACTGAGCAGTCAGAGTAAAATGAAAAGCGAAAGGATCAGTTTGCAGTACCCTCTGCTTTTGCTGGGCATGTGGGATCTCTCTTCCAAGGAAGCGTTCAGAGAGATTCAGTCAAAACTGGGAAAGCTGTTGGGAGCTATAAGAGACAAAGGAGATGACTTTAGATTAGAGGTCACAGTTCAATGCTATAGAACGTGGCACCTAGGTCACAGGTCAAGAGAGATGCTGTGCATTACCTGATTGGGGATGCCAGCAGGGATTCCCCACTGTGAACAGCTAGTTTAGAATGAATGAAAGATTTAGTAGTTAAAGGTTGGAATAACAATGCTTTGCTGTTACGTAGTCATCTGCCAACCTAAAAATGCTTCACTGTCAGTAAGTCTCAACAATTCTGTTGGGTAGGCAAATACCTTGCTGTTCAACAGATGGGGAAACTGGGAAATAAAGAGAAGTTAAGGGTATGTCTACACTGTAATTAGACACCAACAGCTGGCCCGTGCTAGCTGACTCAGGCTCTCGGGCTCGGGCTAAAGGGCTGTTTAACTGCTGTGTAGCCATTCAGGCTTGAGCTGCAGCCCAAGCTCTGGGACCATCTCACAATCAGGGTCCTAGAGCCTGGGCTCCAGCCCAAGCCCCAAAACCCACACAACAATTAAACAGCCCCATGAGCCCGAGTCAGCTGGGACACTCTATCCACAGGTTTTTAACTGCAGTGTAGACATACCCTACGTGACTTGCCCAAAGTCACACAGCCAGTCAGAGCTGGGAACAGAATGCCAAATTCTTGCTCTTGGTCTAACCAACAGACCATCTGAAAGAAGGAAACTAATTGTTCATGTTAGACATGAGTGAGAAAGCAAAGAGTGCCAAATTAAAATTAAAGGAAGAAATTAGCTCTGATAGTAGGAAAGCCTGTCTGTTTCCAAAGATGATCTGCAAGGAGAGCAATTTCCTTCTTAAGGCAATTATGGCAAAATCTTTAACGGAAAGTAGTTAGAGGAAGTGACTTAAAACAGAGTGGTGTGCCTTAAAAGCTTTTTAACCTAAGATAAATAGATATGGTTACCTCAGTATCTTCAGTATGCCCTTGTACAGCACTTCCCTATATTTACTGTAGGAAATACCTTGAATACTGCAGTTATCTGACTGCAAATACTTACTTAGTTATCTAAGGTAATTGGCACATTTTTAAGGGCCACCAATGTAGTAAATAGTTTACACAGTTTAGGGAAATAATATAGGGTCCTCCCTTCCAGATGCACTGGCCTGGACCAGGTGCTCTGAGATATCCAGTCCTATAACTTCGAGTCTATTCACTTAAAAAGTGCTGCTTGAAGATTTAGCCAAGTTTTTATTGAGGATTGCAGAGAAATCCTTGCTATATCCCCCCTTACATTCATGTGCTGCTTTGAAAATTTAATGATAGGACAACTGCTTTTAGAGGAGATACAATTGCAATTAGTTTTGAGAGTTTTCCATTTTGAGAGTCATCACATAGCTTGCCTCCTCAAACTCCTCCATTAACAGAAATGTTAGACTTCTGGCAAGAGACTAGAGAATGCAATTGCTGTCATGAATAGAATTGCAGCTAAGTAAGACTGGGAACTGGAAATACAGCATCCTCGGCAATGAGCTTAAGACTCATATTGGATTTTACTTGCAACTGGCTGTTGTACACATAATTAGACCTTGGATGCAAGTCAATAACACCAGTGGCAGGACAACCAAACAGTATGCAGCAGAGTTTTGAAAATCTGTTCGCTGAATCTCTTTGGATGACTAATCAATTGATAACTAATCACTGAAATAAACTGATAGCAGAATCGTTGAAAGATTTAGATTCCACGGTGACAGGGATCTCCTTGTTTTTATTGTGCTCTAAACTTGGATTGAAAATTCCTCTCTTTTGTCTTCAAACATGTAGCGACACAACATGCAAAACCGTTCTAAGGGATACCAGATTACTTTTTAAAAAAATTGTGCTTTTATGTTGATGAATATATGGTATTCCTATGTGTAGTTTATAATAATTACTGATTTTCATATTTAAAAATTAGGTATTCAGATGATTATGTCCATATACCATTGAAAATCAAATGTCGTGTGTGTGCACATTAATTTTTTAAAATTCATTTATAAAGTATTCTATTTATGATGTACTATAATAAGAGTATACACAGAAACATTTATTAGTTATAAAATACCAGCAGTGAGTTACATACTTTAGACAAAAGAAGAAAAATCCCTGCCCTGAAGAGCTTACAAATTAATAAAATAAAATAATAATAATAATAATCCTTAGCTTTTATATAGCACTTTTCATCAGTAGATCTCAAAGCAGTTTAGAAAGGAGGTCAATATCATTTCCATTTTACAGCTGGGGAAACTGAGGTACGGGGAAGTGAAGTGGCTTGTTCAAGGTAACAAAGACTAATTAGATAAAGATGAAACATATCAAGAGGAGGGGGAATGGGTAGTGTTATTTCATATGCACACAAAAATACAAATAACTTTACAACTTACTAAGTATGAAATTTGCCTCTCTGCGGCAGCTACTACAGGGCCCATGACCCACTTATGTCCTATTTATCACCTGAGCTTTTAGTCGTGCATAGGTAGACCAGATCAGGACTTTTCGGTCAGATTGATTTTTCAATGGAAAATGCAGTTTTTGAAAAATTGAGATTTTCTGTGGAAAAATCCTAAATTTCATGAAAAATCATGATTTGCTTTCTGCTCTGCAACTAGACCTCCCCAAAGGAAAATGTGTCATGTAATCATTGAAAGGATACTGATTCAGAATTTTCCTAATGAAGAATGCAGCTGGATGTAAACAATTAGCCACATTTCTATTTAATATTTTGTCATTAAACTCCTGTAGCAAACCAATGGAACTGAATAGGAATTAAGGGCCTGATCCAACAATGGAAAGACCCCTGTTAACTTCAACAGACTTTGGATCAGGCTCTAAATGCTTCATTTTGACAAATGATATAATGTTGATGGTCCATATGTGTTCCCATTTGTCCCTGGCCAGATCACACAGATGAGATTACATTTCTATTGGGCTTGATATAGGAGTAAATGCATGAAATTTGATGGTCTGTGATATACAGGAGGTCAACCTAGATAATTGAATGGTCCCTTCTGGCTTTCAATTTTATGTATCTATGAATTAATACTTCTCATGTAGACAATGGAGAAGAGATACAAACAAACAAAAAAAAAAAAGAACCTTCTCAGGAGCTAGACATAATCTTGGTCCTAGAACTTATGGACTGGGTGACCCCTATTCTAGTTGTGGTGCTAGATATGTTATAGGAGGTGATGAAGGGTAAGACAGACCCTAACACAGAGGTGGACAAACTATGACCCACGGGCCACATCTGGCCCATGGGACCGTCCTGCCCGGCCCTTGAGCACCCGGCCGGGAAGGCTAGCGCCCCCCCCCCCGCAGCCTCAGTTCACTGTGCTGCCAGAACTCTGACCCACCGCTCCTGCTGGGTGGCATGGCTGGCTCCAGCTGGGCAGTGGGGCTGCAAGCTCCTGCTGCTCTGAGCAGCACGGTAAGGCGGCAGGGAGCGGGGGATTGGATAAGGGGCAGGAGGTCCTGGGGGGCAGTCAGGGGACAGGGAGCAGGGGGTGGTTGGATGGGGTGGAGGTTCTGGGTGGGGGCTGTCTGGGGATGGAGAACAGAGGGGTTGGATAGGTGTTGGAGTCCCGCGGGGGTGTGGATAGGGGGCGGGGCACTCAGGGGACAGGGAGCGGGGGGGTTCCGGGAGGGGGCGGTAAGGGGTCAAGGAGCAGGGGGGTTCCGGGAGGGGGCAGTCAGGGGTCAAGGAGCAGGGAGGGTTGGATGGGCAGGGGTTCTGAGGGGGGCAATCAGGGGGTGAGAAGTGGGAGGGGGTGGATAGGGCACGGGGGCCAGGCTGTTTGGGGAGACACAGCCTTCCCTACCTGGCCCTCCATACAGTTGCGCAACCCTGATATGGCCCTCGGGCCAAAAAGTTTGCCCACCCCTGCCCTAACAAGCCACCAGACCTAGGTCAGCATGCTGAGGAATGTAAGGGAAGCAAAGTGTGTGACATACGATCCTTCAAACTTTGTTTCAGCATATTACTACTACCAATTGACCACACCATCATGACTAGAGTCCATCCTGTTCATTTACCACTCTGCACATAAAATATCCTCTTAATTTCTTGCATATCTACCCTCAGTTTTAATCCCATGTCTTCACTGTTCTTTCAAATGATAAAACAGTGACCTACTAGTTTTTGCTCTCAGGCCGTTTTCAATTTCTGCCATATTAGCTCTGTTGTTGTGATCATTTCTCCAGAGATATAAGCAGCAGCAATAATCAATGTCCATACTCCCTTTTACAAATATTGCTCCAGGCAATAGTCAGAAGGGAGATTTCTACAGAGGCTCCTGAGATCATATTCTTGGGCTATGTCTACATTGCGCATCTTTTAGCAACACAGCTGTGCCGCTACAGCCATGCTGCTAAAAGATGTGCAGTGTAGCTGCTCTTTGTCGGCAGGAGAGAGCTCTCCCACTGACAAAAAAAATCCACCCCAACCAGAGGCAGTAGCTTCATCTGTGGAAATGTTCTCTCACTGACAATCGCTGTTCACACCGGCGCTTTTTGTCAGTGAAACTTTTGTTGTTCGGGGTGTAGTTTTTTTACACCCCTGAACTACAAAAGTTTTACTGACCAAAGTGCAGCGTAGACAAAGCCTTAGTCTCTTTAAAATGTAAGACATGAAGAGATTTATACATAATGAGTTAGCATGTCTGTTGGTGACTACAATAGTCAGATGAAATATGGCTGATTGAAATCATCCATACTTGAAACAAATTTGAATGGAACCTTTTTGTATTTTTGAGAGAGAGTACATCTGGAGTGGCTAATTTCCCTTCTCTCCATCCCTTCTATCAATTTCTGATGCGCCTGCCCTTTCTGGTTTTGTCTCATACTAGTTGCAGAGGCAGAATATTATCTGGGAAGATATCTTATCTTATTTCTGATCCACTTAGAACCTGAAAGTACCAGAGTTCTCACAACAGAGCCTGTAGTTGGGAGATTTAGCGCTTGTTTACACAGTGTGTGAGTCTGCACTAGAGGGGTGTGAATTCTAATGTCCAGCACGACATCACACATTAATTGGTCTGTGAGGACCATGCTGGTGTGGACTAAAAGTTCCCTAGTGCGCTTTAATGTAGTTCTGTTTCAAACAGTACTATATTAATGCCCACTAGTATTAACATGCCATTACATTAACATGCCAGCAGGCTCAATACAGGCCAGTTAGTGCACATCATGCTGGCGCAAACTAGAATTTGCATCCCACTGGTATGGACTAAACAAGCCCTTACAGCCCAATGAGATTTGAATACATTTGGATAAGGAGGGCTGACCTTACCATGAGGCGAACTGAGGGGGCCACCTCAGGTGCCAGACTGTGTGCGTGTGTGGCCACTAGGACCCAAAGTGTAGAAAATTGTGTCTGCTGCTGGTGCATATGTATTCTCTCTGCTTGAGATGCACAGAGATGGTGGAGTGCTGTGTGGAAGATGGAGGGCACAAGAGACATAACAGGCAGGCAGGAGAAAAGGTGAGAGGGAATAACAGAAAGCAGGAGAAGCTGCAGGGCGAGAGAGGAGGAAGAGCCTCTTATAGAGGAGCCCCTCTCTAGCACTCCTAGGAGCCTGGACTGATTAACACCAGATTCTCAGGAAGCTTCCTGTTTCCTTCCGCTTCCCTGAACCCACTTGAGGAGAACAGGCAGTCAACTGAAGCAGTAGGAGACAGTTAGGCCCTTAAGACACTGTTATCTTCCCTCACTCACGCCCTGCTACCAGCCTGCTTATTTGTCCCCTTCAACTGAGTGTTGAGAGCCACTATAGCTGGCATAGAACAGCAGTCATGAGTGAAAGAAGAAAACGTGCCTGTGAGGCAGCATTCTGAAAAAGAAAGAAAGCAAAGGAAGCTTTTCTATCTAAGCAGAAAGGAGCTCTCCTGACATACATAGACACAAATGTTCACGGTGAGCCTTCTAGCCCCAGTGAGGATGTGAGTGGTGAGGAGATGCCTGATCTTCCAGTTAGTCAGAGTGCAGGTGACCTGGCAGCTACTGCAGCATCCATATCTCCATCTCAAATGGATGTAACCATGCACATTCCTGAAGAAAAGTGTAGATCAGAGAAGAGTGTGGTGGAGGTACAAGAAACAGCTGCTGCTGAGTTTAGTTCCTTAAATCTAGATGATCCAGGACTGTGGAGCAGTAGCCTGAGGGACTTCTTTGTGCTGCATGGGCCACAGCAAGTGAAAAACTTCATGTTCCCCAAAGACAATGAAAATAGAAGTTTCCATCCAACACATTACTGCATGAAATTCCCAATGGTGACAAAGAGGAGAGGCCATGGCTTATGTACTCAAAAACCCAGAATGATGCATACTGTTTTTGTTGCAAACTCTTCCAGTCTAATGTTCCAGCCACATTGGGTTCTACAGGAACAGAGGACTGGAAAAATCTGGCTAGAAATCTGGCATACCATCAGAAGGCAGCAAAACACCAGAGAGCATTCCATAGGTGGAAAGAGCTTGAGATGAGATTAAGGTTAAAGGCCACCATAGATGATCAGCATCAAGAGAAGATTGTATCAGAGTCTCTTTAGAGGCAAAATGTTCTGAAAAGGCTCATTGCCATTGTGAGAATGCGTGCTACCCAAAACCTAGCATTGTGTGGCACTTCAGATCAGCTGTATGTGCCAAACAATGGAAACTTCCTTAAAATTGTGGAGCTGATGGCTGAGTTTGATGCTGTACTCCAGGAGCATCTAAGAAGAGTCACCACCCAAGAAATATACACACACCACTACCTTGGAAAAACAATTCAAAATGAGATCATACAGTAACTGGAAACAAAAGTCAAACAGAAGACTGTGGCAGATCTGAAGTCAGCAAGATATTACTCTGTTATTCTGGACTGCACATCTGACATCAGCCATACAGAACAAATTACTTTAATGGTGCATTTTGTGACAACAGAACCTAGTGAAAATGTCCCTGCAATGGTGACTGTCAGAGAGCATTTTCTAGAATTTATTGACATTGATGATACTACAGGAGCTGGTATGACAAATGTGCTTCCTAAAAAGCTGGAAGATACGGGAATTGCGATAGCTGACAAGAGAGGTCAGGGCTACGATAATGGTGCCAACAGGAGAGGAAAGAACAGAAGAGTGCAGACACAGATCCGAGAGTTAAACCCTCAAGCTTTTTTTGTCCCATGCAGTTCTCATTCATTGAAATTGGTAGTCAGTGATGCAGCATCAGCTTCTAGTGAGGCTGCTGAATTTTTTAATGTAATTCAAAGCATCTATGTATTTTTCTCTGCATTAACTCATCGATGGCAAATTTTGAAGCAACATATGGGAACATCTTCTCTGCTACTGAAACCACTGAGTGCCATATTATGGAAAAGTCGAGTGAAGGTGATAAAGCCTATCAAACACCAAATTGGGAAGATAGATGATGCCATAGTTGCCATTATGGAGGATAATGCTATGACAAGAACTGTTCATGGGAGAATAGTGGCAGAGGGAAATGGAATCAGCAGAAACATACATATCTTCAAATTTCTGTGTGGATTAGTGTTGTGGCATGACATACTGTTTGAAATAAATGTTGTAAGCAAGAGACTCCAAGGTGTTGACCTTGATATATCTGGAGCAATGGAACAACTGGACAAAGGAAAGTCATACCTACAATCTTACAAGTCAGATGAGGGATTTCAAAATGTTGTAAAGTGTGCACAGAAGTTGGCAGAGGAACTTCACACTGAAGCTATTTTCCCACCCATTCAAGAATAGAAGAGTCACCGAAGAACACCACATTTTGATTATGAGGCATGGGATAATCCCATAAGAGACCCCAAACAACAATTCAAAGTTGAATTCTTTAACCAGGTGCTAGACTGTGCTATATACTTACAGTCAGTTGAAGAATGTTTCATGCAGCTCAAGGAACACAGCAGTATATTTTGGATGTTGTAGGATATTCCAAAACTCCTCACTATACCTGAAGAAGACCTACACCAGCAATGTAGGGCACTAGAGACAGTATTGACACATGATGACATGTGCAATATTGATGCAAGTGATTTAAGTGATGAACTGAAAGCCCTTTTAAGATACATTTCAGCAGGATCAACTCCAAAGGCTGTTCTGGAATATATGTGCACAAATAAGATGACCTCCCTCTTTCCAAATGCTTTTGTTGCTCTGTGCATACTTCTAACACTTCCTATAACAGTTGCAGGTGGAGAACGCAGCTTCTCTAAACTGAAGTTAATAAAAACACATCTACGCTCCACAATGACACAGGAGAGGCTGGTTGGCCTTGCAACCATCTCAATAGAGCATGAGCTGACCCAAACTGTGGACCTTCAGGAAGCAGTTCAAATCTTTGCAACCAAGAAGGCACAGAAAGCACAGATAAAAATGCCAGTGTTTACTATGCAGCCAAGAAAAGTTACATTTGCTGTTCAGGCGTTTGGAAGTTAAGTGTTACTTAAAATTTTTGAACAAGGCATTTTAAGTTGTTAGTTCTCCTTTATTGGGGTAGGTAGCAGAACAGTACCACTAGAGGAGAAGAACCGGAAGAAGGCAAAATTGAGACCTTTCAAAGTTTTGGCCCAAGCGAGGGGGCATGGGGGCAACATTTGAGCTCCCCACCTCAGGTGCCAAAATGTTGTGGGCTGGCTCTCTAGATAAGTATTCCATTCCAAACATCTGCACTTTGCAAGATTCAGTGTCACTAGTAATCAGATGTTTTGTGCTTCTCTCTCCCATCCCTCAGAAGTTCTCTTCTTTTTTCTCTTGTCTTAGCAGTAGGAAATCTGGAATCAGAGAGCTATAATTACCAAATGGTCAATTTATGTCACCAGAGGCCTACTTGCTTGTGTGACAGATGGGTTATGTAATTTACATGTCATTTTGAAGCAAGCAGCTGCAGAATGTTTCTGAAACAGGAGACCCAGCACTAAAAGTGACACATTCAGGGAACAATCTTTGAAACTGCAGAAGAATAGAGCAAGATCTAGGAACAGTTGTTTGTCAGAACACACATCAAACTTCCCATCACTTTAGTGAGACACAGAGACAGATAGAGACTAGTAGTTAGAGCAGAAGGCTGGGTGCCAGGGACTCCTAAATTCTAATCCCGGTTTCGACGCTGACTTCTGCTGTAATAAAACATTTAACCTTTACTGGTACAAAGAGGTAGGTAGACAACAAAAATGGTTATAGCCATGGAAAGTCTTCCATAAATATGGGGATAATACTTAACTATTAAACAGAGGTGCTGTGGATGACCACCCATAATGCATTTTTAAGATGAAGAACACTGTGTAAATGTTAGATATTATCAAGCTTACTTTCCTTCCCTTTTGAAAGGATTCTACAATAGTTGCACAAAATATAGCTGCTTTATGTTAATGTTAATAAAGCCCTACTGCAGGATTTAATACTACCATTAAAGGAAATTTTAAAAACCATTTGTATATGGAAGAGTTTTGGCTTTTTAGTTGTATTTAGCATTATTATTTGGCATAGGCATAGTTCTCACAGTTCTACTGCTAGAGTTTGATATATCTGGAAAACTGCAGAAGAGAATTGAAGAAATGGTCTGAATATTACTGACTACACTTCTGCTACTTGTTACGTGAAGATAAATTAGCAAGGAATTTTAATAAATGTTCTTTCCCTTTGTCCCATTGATCTTGTTTTGGTGACAAGACAAAGTCAAAATTAATGGTAGAAAAACATCAAATTTCTTTTGTGGTCAATATTTACCCCATGAAACAGAACCATAAAGTAAAAGTAATTGATTTGTGGTTCAGCCATTTGTGACTGTAAAAAGCAACTCCTAAATCTCCATTGAGATCTTTCTGGTGTCTTCCTAACTGTAATGATGATAATTTACTATGTGTACTGTGGTAGCATGTGCCTGGAGGCCATTTTACTAGGCACTATACAAACAGAACAAAAAGACAGTCCCTGTCCAAAAGAGCATACAATCTAAATTTAAGACAACAGGCAGGTAAAACAGGCAGGTTGGAGCACATGAAAACAGTTTCCCCACCCAACAAAAAATGTAAACCAAGAGGCAACTCGCATGCCCATCTTGGAAAACTCTTTGTTTTTCATCATCATGCCATCAGACTGACTTGTGGTTAACAATCCATGCTGCAGAATGATACATTTGTTCATCTAAGAGGTCTTCCAGCTGCAAGTGCTTTAAATGCACAGATTTTTAAAACTGTCTCATTACATTGGCTCTGTGCCACCTAGGAATATCCCCTGTGCTGGAGGATTTACCAGGTGGTAAAGTACATTGGCTTTATGACCTCTGTGTGCCAGCAGAGCAGTTCAAAGGGGCCACTACATAATGCAGAATCAGGCCCACTGTCTACATTTTGCTCTTAAAAGTAGTCAGTTTATTCTCAGGATTAGTTGTTGTGAATGAATTGTTACTCTAACCAGGTCCTTAACAAATAATCTGTTAAATAATAAAACAATCTGATAGTCAAAATATTATAAAAATAAAGTTATACATGGCATACACTTAATTATTATCATCAGTTACTTTAACAAACCTGTCCATTGTGGTCCCACTACTGAGTCAGTCATGGCTGGGGCCTCTGTTTCTGAAGATATTAATGGCATTAGTCATGTATTGAGGATGAGAACAAGGATTCCATCTGTCACCATCACCTCATTCATTTGTTGTCTATTACCCTAGGCCGTGGACATGCTGTTAGCATCTACCCTAGAGGGATATGCATCAACAATATAGTAAGAATATTCTGTTTGGAAACTGTAGTGTCATGGAAATTCAAGTGAAAAACATGTTATATCAGGAATCCAGAAATGGGTGAATCTGAATGTTGTTGGTTGGCAACACAATTCCTACAGCATCTCTAGGTAGCTGATACTAGATAGGACAGAGAGAGGGGAATTACATACATAGACAGGAGATGGCCTTAGAGGTCCAAATTTACCACTTAGTTTCAGTCTGCTGGGATTGGTTCTGGGATTCATAGAGAAAGGCCAGGAGGGACTAATATGATCATCTAGCCAGATCTCCTGCATTACCCTGGCCATAGTATCTCACCCATTAATTCCTGCAGCAAGCCCATAATTTCTGTTTGACCTAGAGCATATCTTTTAGAAAGACATCCAGTCTGGATTAAAAGACTTCAGGTGATGAAAAATCCATCACAGCCCTAGGTAAATTGTTCCAATTGTTAATTGCTGTCACCGTTAAACTTGAACCTTGTCTCTAGTCTGAATTTGTCTAGGTTCAGCTTCCAGTCATTGGATTTTGTTATGCCATTGTCTTCTACCATCAGAAATGTCCTCCCCATATAAGTACTCATAGACTGTTGTATTTTTCTAAGATATTTGTAAATTTTACAGATGAGTCTCTGAGTGACTCTTGTGTTTTTATTTCTATATCTCATGCCAAAGCTAGTGACATTAATTGGTGTACTGAGTATTTCAAAATCAAAGCCACTTTAGCTCTCAACAATAATCTCTGTTTAAATAGCACCTATATGTATACACATCGCATAGTTAAGATGGTAATTCCCACTTCCTAGTGCCTTGACACCATAAAAAAAGAAATTCAAAGGAATAACTATTTTATTATGCTAAAGTTTAATATAACAGCCAAATAACTAATTAGTTTTTGTTTTAGCATTATGCCTGCTATTCAGTCATAATCTGCTTCTAAATCTTGAGAATCTTCCTAAAATACAAGAGTCTGATTAAATTGTGTAATAAAGAATCTAATTGAACAAAAAAAGCTACTTCAGTTAATACATTAATCAACACCATGGAGGTCACCAATCAGACTTCCAACAAATAAGGTTGTTTGTTGTTGTTGTTTTAATAAAAAAACACAACCCCCCCAAAAAAAGCCCCATACTCTTTTATTACCAATTTACAATCAAATTCTAACCCAATTAGTTTCACGACACTAGACTCATAAATACACAGCTACTTCTCAAATTCTCCACTAATTAGCAAACTGTTGCTGATTTCAAAAGCTCCATTTGTTTTAATGAAAAAGACCTTCAACTTATGGTACCATAATGAATTTTTCATTAAAAACCCTGGAGCATTAATAAATAGCAAAGTCATCTGAGTCTGGACACAGGCTCTGTATGGCATGGCAGTTCTCTTATAATGCAAGTGGCGCTACCCCATTGCTGTAAAGAATGTCACTGAGAATCATTACAGTCCACAATACCAAACCGGAACGTGTGTATAATAGCTCTGAAATGCAGGTGAAATTAATTTAAAAAGTTGGTATTTGGACTTTGAAGGAGTTAGGCCTTGATTACTAGGTTCTATGTGCCAGACTGGAATCAATGGAGGTGCACTGATTTACAACAGCTGAGGATCTGGCCCAACATTTTTGTTTACATTTGTTTGTTTCTATTTTCCATTTATTTTCCACTCCATATATCACATTCTGCAGACACATGAAAGCCATTAAAACTACAATTGTTAAATAGATAAAACTGACAAAAATAATTAAAAATGAAGACCTCCTCCTTAAAAAAACAAACAAAAAAACTCCCAAAGACCTTCCCAGCTTCATGGTAGACACTTTTCCATCAACATCCATCTCTAAGCGAATTCTTCTCTCTTTCCCATTACCTACTGGAGAAGCCTGAACAAACAGATGTGTCTAGCAGCAGCTCCTAAGGGTCATCACATCAAAGCCCCAGTGAGTGTACAAACTGTCATACTGGATCAGACCAGTCGTCTGTGTATTTTGTCTTTGACTGTGAGCAGTACAAGAATGAAAGTACAATACCCCTCACAAGAGACATCTATGTAATAATCTGTTCATAGAAGAATCATAGGACTGGAAGGGACCTCGAGAGGTCATCTAGTTCAGTCCCCTGCACTCAAGGCAGGATTAATTATTATAGACGATCCCTGACAGGCGTTTGTCCAACCTGCTCTTAAAAACCTCCAACAACAGAGATTTCACAACCTCCGTAGGCAATTTATTCTATTTATTCTTCAAAAACAGACTCCAACGAGAGACTGCTGAATTGGAATTAATTTGCAAACTGGGTACAATTAACTTAGGCTTGAATAAAGACTGGGAGTGGATGTGTCATTACACAAAGTAAAACTATTTCCCCTTGTTTATTTCCCCTCCTACTGTTCTTGTAAACTGCTGGAAATGGCCCACCTTGATTATCACTACAAATGGTCCCCCTCCCACCGCCTCCCTACTCTCCTGCTGGTAATAGCTCACCTTTCCTGATCACTCTTGTTACAGTCTGTATGGTAACACCCATTGTTTCATGTTCTCTGTGTATATAAAATCTCCCCACTATATTTTCCACTGTATACATCCAATGAAGTGAGCTATAGCTCACAAAAGCTTATGCGCTAATAAATTTGTTAGTCTCTAAGGTGCCACAAGTACTCCTTTCCTTCATGACACAGTTATTCCTTTGCAAGATGGGCATAACTCACATTTGAGTTCAAGGCTGGTCTTTCTCCAGTAACAATATGAAACCATTGTCTTTTTCTGTCTAACCTGCTCATGTTGGGTCTAGCCCTGTTCTAATGTAAGGAACAGCAATAGACACAGAAGTCACAATGAGGAGGACAGAATATTGATGAAGCCTAGTGTTAAATTCAGAGGGCACTTGCAGCTGCTTAAAATGTATAACTTCTTGTTTTTAGAGAATTTCTGGGTGTCTAAGGGAGAGCAGGATTTGACCCTAAGTACATGTGTAACTCCCATTAGCACTAAAGAAGAACAAACAGAAACCACCTCAGAGGAAATAGCTCCTAAAGGAGAGCCCCAATATTTCTCAAAATCTTGTTAGCAGAAGGCAGATTCTCAATACTATATAGCTAAGAATCTATTCTTTGTTAGTTGCTATGGCAGCCAAGCCCCCAGCAGACGCTATGAACAAGTAAGAGTTAAGGGTTGACAATATACTTAAATGCAGGCTTTGAAGATTAAGATTAAATAGTGACTGCCCTGCAGAGAAAACAAACAGTGGACAGCACCCCTGGAGATATACCACTTCCTCTGACACAGCTTCGCTGTACTACCAAACAGCTCCTTGGAAACAGACAATAAGCTTGCTGGCCCTCTGGGCTTTGCCATTCAACTAGCCAACAGAAGCAAATGCAGATGGCACAATGTTTGTCTCAAATCTTTCCAAGTGCATTTTTACTGCTCGGACACTGATGGTGCATTCACTCTTCATTGGTGAAGGGAGCAAAATTTCTTCCTCTCATTAGTTCCAGGATTTCATATTCAAAAGAAGGGCCCTTACTTAAAAAAACAAACACACTACCATATTATCACTCATCTTTGTGCCTTCTTCCCACCACGCCTAGAACATTCTCGCCCCCTCATTTTTCTCCCTCAAAAAAAACTAAACTAGAACACCAGGTCTGAACCCCTGTAAACCTTGGTGGAGGGAACTGAGACTGAATCTGGACATTAGGGTTGGACCCACCTCTAGAAGATGGATCCAAAATGAAACACCTGATCCAAACCCATTCAAAACTTTGGGGAGCTTAGATAGCGGATGTGAATGAACTTGGTTCCAGTCATCAATTCAGAGCTCCTGTATGCGGATTTATGAAATGTAGGACAAGATACACAAGTTAGGACTAGTATAAATGTGGAAGGATAATCCAGTGGTTAGGGAACTAGTCTTGGTCTTGGGATACCTAGATTGAAATCCCTGCTCTGACACAGATTTCTTGTGTGATGCTGGGCAACATATTGAGTCTCTCTGTGCCTTGGTGCTGTAAAATGGAGATAATAGCATTTACTTACCTCACAAAGGTGTTATGAGGATGAGTACTTCAAAAACTGTGAAGTGTTCAGATACTATGGCATTGGGAATAAGGTAAGTACCTAACAGACAAAACATGCCTGTTATATACATACCACATGCTTCCTTAGTTCTTTGCTCTAGCTCTTTGTTTAATTTGACTTTATTTTTAACTGCTTTTTGTTAGGATTAGATGCATAGTTGTTTTTACTGATGTTAATGTTCTGCTTTGTTCCTCTTTCCTGTGCTACACATTAACATTTTATAAATAAATCAAGAACGACACACGTCTACTGAAAAACAAAAAAAGTGTTGAACCAGGAAAACAGGCACTGAGAGAATACCAGTTTATAATCTTCCTTGAATAATCTCTTTAAGATAATTCATGAAAGTTATATTTACATAAAATTAAAGTTGAGAGAAAAGCTGAACAAAGAGGCAGGAAATTCAAAACTTAATTCTAAGCCTGGCCTCTACCCTTAAGATAGGCTGCTTTGAGAAAAGGCAATCCGGGTGATTTACACAGTGCCAGCTTTAATTGTTATTACTATTTATATAATGTTATATTGAGTAAGTTTGCATTACAGATCATTGCTATTGTTATAGAGTACATGCAAGCAAGCATCAGGTTAAGTTCAATAACATCTACCAGCAGAGACTTGCATAAGTAAAGGTTTTAACTTCCTTTGGAGGACGAGTCTATTGTTTTCCGTGTTTTCTTAATGCTATCAAGAAATGAAAAGTTTATAACACTCTTAGCACAGCTTTTTTTCCCCAGTCACTGATTTTTTTCTTTTATAAAAGCCAGGAAGACTTAAAACAATTCTAAACTACTTCCCTGAACATTCCCATTCAGTGAAAAGATAGAACCATCGGATTTAAAAATACAGGGCAATGCACCAGCACAGCCAATCTCAGGAGGTGGATACTTCACTCAGGAAGGTGAC
Organism: Dermochelys coriacea; assembly: GCF_009764565.3. Classification (NCBI taxonomy): domain Eukaryota; kingdom Metazoa; phylum Chordata; order Testudines; family Dermochelyidae; genus Dermochelys; species Dermochelys coriacea. The sequence continues at coordinate 129,242,430 of NC_050070.1, forward strand.
ACTGTGCTCTGGAGTGGGATCAACAACTTTTCAAGGTAATGGAGCATTCAGGCTCGAATAATCCTTGTTTTAGGAATAAAGTATCTTTAAAGCACTTAAAGACAGTGGGTAATAGATGTTTCTTCAATAAGCAAAGATTCAATAAAGGGATCTGGCAGACAGTGATCACAATGGATTTGCAAATGAATTTGTTAAAAATTAATCAGTAGGAGAAAATAGAATGTAACTGTGGAATCATGTAAATGATTCCATGCAGAATTGAAAGCAACACAAGATACAGACGTATCCATAATCAGTTGAAGTACTTGTGTGTTCAAAGACCAATGTGTGACGGGTTGGGTCACAGAAACCTCCTTGGGACTGCCACCTGATGTGCTGAGACTACCTCTGAGCCCATTTTCCCTGCCAGCTTGGGACTTCAGAATCCTGCCTTGTTAAGCCAGACACACTAGCCTGCTGCAAACACAGACCAGTCTGAACCACGTTCCCCAAAGCTGCAGGCTTTAACTGAAAACCACTTAGCAGGTATTCCTGTCTCCAGCACCCAGATACCCAGTTCTCAATGGGATCCAACCCCCAAATAAATCTGTTTTACTCTGTATAAAGCTTATACAGAGTAAACTCATAAATTGTCTGCCCTCTATAACACTGATAGAGAGAGATGCACAGCTGTTTGCTCTCCCAGGCATTACTTACTTACTCTGGGTCAATTAATAAGCAAAAGTGATTTTATTAAATATAAAAAGTAGGATTTAAGAGGTTCCAAGTAATACCAGAGAGAACAAAGTAAGTTAGCAAGCAAAATAAAACAAAAACATGCAAGTCTAAGCCTAATACAGTAGGAAACTGAATACAGATAGGTTTCAGAGTAGCAACCGTGTTAGTCTGTATTCGCAAAAAGAAAAGCAGTACTTGTGGCACCTTAGAGACTAACAAATTTATTAGAGCATAAGCTTTCGTGAGCTACAGCTCACTTCATCGGATGCATTTGGTGGGTTTTTTTTCCACCAAATGCATCTGATGAAGTGAGCTGTAGCTCATGAAAGCTTATGCTCTAATAAATTTGTTAGTCTCTAAGGTGCCACAAGTACTGCTTTTCTTTTTGTGAATACAGATAAAATCTCACCCTCAGAGATGTTCCAATAAGCTTCTTTCATACACTAGACTCCTTTTAGTCTGGGCCTAATCCTTTCCCTGGTACAGTCCTTGTTCCAGCTCAGGTGGTAGCTAGAGGATTTCTCATGACTGCAGCCTCCTTTGTTCTGTTCACCCCCTTATATAGCTTTGGCACAAGGCGGGAATCTTTTGTCTCTCTGGGTCCCCACCCCTCCTTCTAAATGGAAAAGCACCAGATTTAAAATGGATTCCAGTACCAGGTGACATGGTCACGTGTCCTGGGAGACCCCAAACCTTAATTCTATCTGGCCTGACTTATAGGAAGGCTTGCAAGTAAACAGAGCCATTTACAACAAATTGTTCTGGTTGATGGGAGCCATCAAAATTCCAAACCACCATTAATGGCCCACACTTTGCATAATTACAATAGGACCTCAGAGTTGTATTTCATATTTCTAGTTTCAGATACAAGAATGATATATTTATACAAATTGGATGACCACAGTCAGTAGATTATAAGCTTTGTAATGATACCTTACAAGAGACCTTTTGCATGAAGCATTTTCCAGTTACATTATATTCACATTCATTAGCATATTTTCATAAAATCATATGGAGTGCAACATCACACAATGCAGTGCACCTTTTTAGAAGTGAACCTTAGGGAAAGCAAATGAACAAAATTAAAACAAAAACATTTCATTTTTGATAGTACACGGTCCAGAACCATCACAATTTCCCCCTACATAGGACTGAGCTGGATGCTGTTGGGAGTGGTAGTGGGTTGTAGAATTGTATGTCTTGTGCAGTCACTGGATAAAATTTGGCCTACTCCAATTGTTACTTTGTCTGATGGCTGTTGAGTCTATGTGAAATGAGTTGAATTTCAGCCTAGTTCACAGAGGATAGACATGAACATCATATTCAAAAATCACTGTTGTACAACTGATAGTTTCAGCAGGGAGGTGAAGGCTGACCTACTGCTCATTCCTGCAACTGGTCCTTTCCAAAACAAGCTTGAGAGACACAGGAAAGTAATAATTTTTTTCAGCTCTAGTTGTAATTAAGCTGCCTATCCAGTTCAGGAAGAGCAGGGTTTAAAAATTCAACCAGTCCCAGTGAATCTGGGGATAGTGGAATGAAGACAGGCCAAGCAATTATAGTAACTGATAACATGAAGGCCAGGTAAAAAGCTGCAAAGCAAGCAAAATGTAAAGGAGAAATTACTTACAGAGCTAAGGAGAGAATGGATCAGGCACAATACATATGTCCAGTGCCCTTAATTAGCATATATATAATTTATTTATTTTATGTGACAGGGTCAGGCCAGATGGCTACAGGAGAGCGATAGAAGGCAGATATATTAGCCCCAGGTTAAGTAGGTCCCTTTTCCCTGGGTAAGGTAACAGGGAAGGTTCCAGAACAATTAGGAACCTTCTGGAAACAATTAAGACAGACAGGCTGATTAGAACACCTGCAGCTGATCAAGAAGCTGCTAGAATCAATTAAGGCAGGCTAATCAGGGCACCTGGGTTTAAAAAGGAGCTCACTTCAATTTGTGGTGGGCGTGTGAGGAGCAGGAAGCAAGAGGCACTAGGAGCTGAGAGTGAGAATGTGTACTGTTGGAGGACTGAGGAGTACAAGCATTATCAGACATCAGGAGGAAGGTCCTATGGTGAGGATAAAGAAGGTGTTAGGAGGAGGCCATGGGGAAGTAGCCCAGGGAGTTGTAGCTGTCGCACAGCTGATCCAGGAGGCACTCTAGACAGCTGCACTCCACAGGGCCCTGGGCTGGAACCTGGAGTAGAGGGCGGGGCCGGGTTCCCCCCAAACCTCCCAACTCCTGGTCAGACACAGGAGAAGTTGACCTGGACTGTGGGTTCATGAAAACGGCCAAACTGATGGCTGCCGTGAATCTCCAAGGCGAGCAAATCCACCAATAAGCAGAAGACCCATCAAGGTAGAGGAGGAACTTTGTCATCCTATATATATTATACACACACACACACACAGGTTAGCATGCTACCTTACTCCTCACATAAAAAGGACATCTCTGTTTTGGAAAGTGTTGAAGGGAGGGTGAAAAAATGGGATAATATTGGAAATATAATTGGAATGATTTGGAAAGATAAAAGGAACTTAACAGCTTTGTGATCTTAACATGCTCAATATTGATAGAGATGACAGAAAGAGAATCTAATTTTGGCATACAAGCACTTATGTTAGACGAGATCACTACGCTATTCTAAAGGTTACATCAGGAACCATCAAAGCAAATCTCACAGGTGCACTCATGCATAATCTCGGGCGAAAGAGTTCCAGAATAGAGGAGCTGGCTGTGACAGAGAACCACCACCATGGAAATGGAGGAGGTGAACTTGAGTCAGACTGTCAGTTCAGAGACAGAACTCTAGTTAAGGGGAATTGGAGGCCAGTGTATCCCATATCTTCTGTAGAGCTCTTACTGGGAGAACTCTGGAGAACTCTTGGAATGCAGGTGAACTTTGCTGACTGAGTAATTGCTGGAAGGTCAAGGATAGCGAACACACAATCAGATATCTTGGGTCCAGTTCTACTGCCCTTACTCACACAAAGTCAATGGGAGTACAACTGAGCAAAGACCTAAAATTCAGGGCCTTATCCAAATTCCATTGATTTCAGTAGTCTTTGGATCAGGCCCTTGGTCACAAGATATAGTTAGGATTGTATAATGTCCATTATGACTGAATGTGTTGTTTATCTGTTCCTGATTTACCCTTTTGCTTTCTTTTTTTTTTTTTGCATTTTGCTTTTGTTCTTTTTTCGCCTTATATAAATCTTACTTTTCATGATTCTAGTGAGTGTTACTTGAAGGCAATGGTATAAGAGGGCCCAGCTTCATGACAAATTGCGTTAAAGAAAGAGGCACTGGAGGGAACCAACCCTAAGGAGATAAGATGGGTGTGGCATCCTATAAGTATTAGCAAGTGATCTAGTACTACTGGGAGACATCTCTATCAGTATCTTTGAGGGATGAATAAGGATCTCAGTACAATAAATTCTTCTGTATAAAGAGACAACAAAAAGACACAGGCTGTCACTAAGGAAGAAGGGGTTCATGCTGAGTATCAAGAAGCATTTTTTGGCTACAGGCTGATTAGCATGTGGAGTATTCCAAAATACTACATAAATGCATTAAAGAAAGAGGGGTATCAGGGTAGGAAGTAGAATATTTCTGCTTGACATTGGCTTGACTAGGAACTGGACATTGGTCTTTCAAGAATTCTGGTAAATCTTAGAAAAAAAGTAGCAGAGCTGCTAACAAAAACATGGAATCACTACTAAACTGGAGGCTTGGCCAGTAGTGCATCTTGTACTTATCTTTTTAAAAAGGACCTAATTAGTGAGAAAAATAGTTATAAAACATCTAAATGAAATGGAGATGATTGGCTCAAACTAGCACTATTTCTATAAAGAAAAATGTTGCCTCCCATTGAGATTCTTTAATTAGCTAATGAAATAGTGAATAAAGGAGAACTAGCAGATGTAATTTATTAGAACTCTTGATAAAGTCCTTCACACAGGCTATTAAGGAAACCAGGCACTCACAAGGTGAGAGGTAATGTTCTGTCATGCACTAGAAACTGGTTAAGAACAGCAAACAAAGAAAGGGTAAACAGTCAAATCTGGTCATGGAAGGCAGTTAACAGTGAGGTGTTTGAAGCATATTTTCTAGAATTGGTATTATTTATTTAATATATTTATGAATAACCTAGCAGAGGGGGAAAAAAGACAAAGTTTGCAGATGACACCTAATTATTTAGATTAATGCAGGAGTATGAGAAAATTCAGAAGGACCTGACAAAGCTAGGCAATTGGGCAACATCGTAGCAGACAAAATCCAGTGGAGACAAACGTAAAGGAATAATTTGATACATGATGGTGGATTCTAAATTAATTGTAATAATTTAGGAATAAAATCTGCATGTTACTGCAGATAACACAATAAAAACATCTGCTCAATGCACAGAAAAGCAAAGGAAGTATTAGTGTATATTAAGAAAGGGATGGAAAATAATATGGTAATATAATCTTGTCATATAAATCAAGATTACTCTCTCACCTTGAATACCGTGTTCAGTCTTGGACAACACACTTCAGTAAAGATACAGCAATGAAAGAAAAGCTCTAGAAAGGGCAACAAAAATGGTAAGAATGGAAAGATCTTCATATGATAAAATATTAGAAATATTAAGATTTAGCATAGAGAAGAGATGAATAAGAGGGAACATAACAGAAGTATAGAGAATAATGAATGGTAAATGAATGTTAACAAGGCACTTCTATATATAGTTTCTCATAACACAAGAAAAAGGTTAATCCAATAAAGTTAAGGCAATACATTCAAAACAGATAAAAAAGAAATAATTTATACATGATGTATAATTAACTCGTGGAACTCACAACTACAAAATATTAAAGAGTTTAGAAAGATTAAAATAAGACTATCTGAATGATAATATTATCGACAGGTACCTTAAAATAATGGGAAAAAAATCATAATTATACCATCACTCTGGCTTGAGGACATAAGCCATCCTCCAACTACCTGGGATTAGAAAGAATTCTCTCTTATAAGCATTTTCATTGTCTAATTCTCCACTATAAAGGTATTATACCTTCTTCTGAATCATCTGGTTATGGTCACAGTCAAAACAGGATAGTGGACTAGGTGGACAGTTGGTATGATTCTCTACAGCAATTCACTTGTTTCTACAATATAGGTTTCATGGACCTATGGTACTTTTCATCCATAAATGACTATGCTTTTATTTGCAGTATTGTTGTATGTATGTAGCTCGATAGCTTGTCTCTTCCACCAATAGAAGATGGTCCAATAAAAGATATTACCTCACCTTGTGTTTCTCTCTTTATTTAACTGTATAGGAAATTATTGTAAAAACCACAGCAGTCCAGTCTCCAGCTTCTCAGAGGTCAACAAGAAAAGCAGTGCATGACTCTCATTGATGTTAATATCAGTCATTTGATTAGTTCCCAGGACACTCCTTTGAAAGTATATGGACAAATCAAACTAAGAAAGCTGACAGAAATATACAAGAGCTCCTCGTTGAGTATAGCATGTGAATGACAGACCAGCTATAATTTACCTTTCTGGTAGATGTGGACCATATTATGTCTAATATATGAACTCTGGTTCTATTGCTCTATTAGCATCAGCAAAGCATAACTAAAACAAAAAGAAAATAACTAAAGGAAGGTAATAAAAGTCATTGAAATGAATAGGCTTTCTGAAGAGAGATGGCAAATGAATACACTAGGTCAAGACAATAAAGATGAGACCTTTATGAGAGGAAAAAAGCCCTGAATTAAGTGATTTTCTCAAATTCCCACTGCGAATACAGTGATGGCTTTCTGTGTTTTAAATTGAAGTTCCTAAGCCTTAATTTAATATAATTATTTAGACTTATGTGGGTGCTAAATGCAAAATAAATATAATGGTCATAAAACTCAAAATTGTTTATTAGTCTATTAATTATTATTATATAACCATATAATTATTTTATTGAATCTAAACCCAGTGGATCAAATTCATCTGAGACAATTGATTTACCCCAGGGATGCATCTAAGCTAATATGTATATAGTAACCTAAAATTTAAAGCATCATTTGCCATTTTTGCACACAATTATAAACCAGTAAAATACTGCCTTTGGAAATATTAAGAGCAACACAAATCTAGAATCTTTCTAGGTATTCATATGGTACTCATCACACTGAAATGTGAGCATTTCCCCCTTCCATTTCCCACATACATAGTTAGAAGCCTCTGGCTGAATAGTGCTTGTTACCACAGGACTCAAAGAGGTTGTCATGCAGCCTCAGAGAGTGTGAAAAATCAATTCAGCCCTCACTGTCAATTAAAGTCTACCCTTTCAGCACTGGACCAGCTGACATTGGCTAGTTATTGCTGTGGTTTCCCCCCAGCTGTCAGAGAATAAGGCCCCCCTTGAAGTGCAAGGTAGCTTGGACTCAGAGGATCCATACATTGTGCTAATCACAGCGTCCTCTGGTAAATTATTAGCTAGCTCAGTGCTTGTTCAAAATAGAAAACACAAGCCAAACTAACACCCCCAGCTCCACTGACAGAAGCTAGTCCTCTGCCACAATAGGAAGGTCCCATATTTCAAAACCTATAGTATCCAACCCTGTTTCCATTGATATCAATGGCAAAACTTCCATTTACTTCAATCAATTCTGTAGTTCTAATCCATGAAAAAGTTTACATGTGCACACGAATGGTACTTTATGTATATAATAGGATTGCCTTGCCACAAAAAAGGATAGATGTAACATAATATAGTCACAGGTTTCAGATGCATCCTCTCTTATGGTTGTCAACTCCCAATAGGTTGTCCTTTCACCTGGCATGAAGGATATGGTGTTTGTTATAGTCCTAGATACCACAAGAGGAATGAAAGACACAAGGAATGTGGTTTAACTGGGTTGCAACTTCATTAACATCTCCCAGAACTATCTAGCAATATCTCAGTTCAGTGCAGGCCATCCTTTGTAGTTTGGTCTTCCTGGTAGATGGCTGCTGTTAGCTTCCTATCCCTCCATTCCACTGGTCATAGCACCATTCCTGGGACCACACCACCTTCCCCTCATATGAGAGTTAAGGGACTCAGGAAGAAGACATTGTCTTTTCATTGTACCAGACATTAGGAGACAGCCCTGTTCCCTAGCTTCTTCAGGAGATGCTTTGTCCTAATCCTCTTCCCATTTATTAGGAACTTGACCCCTACTGAACAATTACCTGCTCTAGACACATGTTGAGTTTTTACAAGATGGATTTTACAATCTAACCTACTGTGGTGTTTAGTTGTTGCTTGTACTTATTAGAATTGGGAGCACTGGCTGTTGGGAGTCTGAAAGGACAGGAAACAGGAAGGAGGAGGGAGGAGTTGAGAGGCTGGGAGAAAGCTACAGAGGGTGCAGCAGCAGCTTGGTAAAGAGGTTTCCACTTTGAAAATAAAGTCCTGTTGAAGCTTGTTAGTACCTTGCCTGATTGATACAACACCTACCCACCGGGTCCTTGGGCTACTGAGAGGAAGGCAAAACCCCATATTGCCCAGGCCAAACTGTGACTAGCATAATGCCACAGCAAGGCTCCCAAAGCTGGTCCTTTTCTAATCTTAAGTAGGGCAGGGGAGAGCTTTATTTCCCAGCTCAGAATGGCACTTGATGGCAGAAGAAAGGGTTTATAAACCCTCCGCTTGGCTGCATGGGAACTAATAAATTTATGCCACACCCTTCTGTCCAACCAATCAGCCACAGTGTTCCCCTTCTCAAGCTCACAAGGATGCTGAGTGACTACAAGGAGGGGTGGTGGTGCAAGCCTTAAAGGGGCCAAAGGTTTTCTTTTTCCTGCTGCCCCAGACAAAGCCTCCCCACCTCTGAAGCTGTAGGAGATGCATTCCCTTGTAACTACTTCTCTAAGACCATATGATGCCTTCAGAAAAGCCGAAAACATTACAGACGCTGTTTTTATTTTAACCTAGATTTTATACAGTGCTTTCATCTGTAGATCCCACTGCGCTTTACTAAAGAAGGCAAGTATCATTATTCCCATTTTACAGATGGGAAGGCTGAGGAATAGGAGTAAGGGACTTGCCTAAGGTCATACCTCTGAGGCCAATGCCAATATTATCTGGAAAGATAACTGCTTAGACCAAATTATATTTGCAAACTATACAAAACTACTCAAGATAGTTAAGTCCAAGGCAGACTGTGAAGAGCTACAAAAAGATCTCACAAAACTGGATAACTGGGCAACAAAATGGCAGATGAAATTAGATGTTGATAAATGGAAAGTAATGCACACTGGACAACATAATCCCAACTATACAAATAAGATGATGGGATCCAAAGCTGTTCTTAGCTGTCACCACTCAAGAAAGAGATCTTGGAGTCATTGTGGATAGTTCTCTGAAAACATCCACTCAGTGTGCAGCGGCAGGCAAAAAAAGCTAACAGATTGTTAGGAACATTAGGAAAGAGGTAGACAATAAGTTATAAAATATCATAACATCATTATATAAATCCATGATACTCCCACATCTTGAATACTGCATGCAGTTCTGATTGCTCCATCTCAAAAAAAAAAAAAGACATACTAGAATTAGAAAAGGAACAGAGAAGGCCAACAAAAATGATTAAGGGTATGGAACAGCTTCCATAGGAGGGGAGATTAAAAAGACTAGTACTTTTAATTTTGGAAAAGAGGCTACTAAGGGGGGGATATGATAGAGGTCTATAAAATCGTGGATAAAGTGAAAAGGGAAGTGTTATTTATCCCCTCACATAACACAAGAACCAGGGTGCACCCTATGAAATTAATAGACAGCAGGTTTAAAACAAACAAAAGGAAGCACTTCTTCACACAACATATAATTAATCTGTGGAACTCAATGCCAGGGGATGTTGTGAAGGCCAAAACTATAAGAGTTCAAAGAAGAATTAGATAAGTTCATAGAGGATAGGTCCATCAAAGGCTATTAGACAAGATGGCCAGGGAGATAACTCCATGATCTGGGGCTCCTGAGCCTCTGACTGTCAGAAGCTGGGCGTGGATGACAGGGAGTGAAACACTCGATGATTGCCTGTTCTCTTCATTCCCTCTGTAACACCTGGCACCTGTCAGAATATACGATACTGGGCTAGAAGGACCAGTGTTCTGACCCAGTACAGCCATTCTTATGTTCTTAAAGCATAAATGCCATTGTGAAGCATCAGTGTCTGAAACACACAACGAAAGGCTGGAATATAGTTATATTCCAGTGCTGAAAGAACAGAAATGTAGATGGTAGAGTTGTGAGGAGCTTAACAGTTTGCTTCACAGGAGACTTTGTCCAAATTTAGCTTCACAGCGGGTTTTGTAAATGTTTTGATCCTTGAGGGCTTATACCGCCTAAGTTTCAGGTTTGAGCCCCAAAGTGAAACTCAGTTGAAACCATTAAACGTTGCCTGTTTTCACATTGAAGCCATATCAAACTGGATTTTTCCGGGTTTCAGCTAGAGATGGGCAGCAGCTTTAAAGTTCAGATCAAAATCCAAATTTCTTCAGGTTGCGGTTGCTTGGATTCAGGATTCTGGTTCAGCCCAAGCTGTTATAATTCAAATTCAGATCTGTATCCAAACTTCTTCAAAATCTGGGGAGGAGTTGAGGAGGAAAGGATTTCAGATCAGATTTGGGTCTACTCCAGTTTCAGAATGAACCCATAAATCATCCCAGATTCATTCAAAGCTTGTGAACTACAGTAAACCTTTTGACCCACTTGGTTTGGGATTTAAGTTTGTAAGGAAATGGGAAATTTTGTGACTTGAGGTTTCATTGCAGACATTTCACAAAGCTCTAACACAGTCATATTTATTTGTTGGGTCAAGGCAGCATTACACCATTTCTTGTCTCAAAGAGAAAGGGAGGAAAACTAAAGCAGTCTCGTTATGAAGTGGTTAGAATCTTACCATTCTCACCCAAGTCACTAAAATGACCATTTGGAAAACCAATAGTTTCCAAAAGGATTTAGATTTTGCTTTGTATGAACAGCTTTTTTTTAAAAAAAGGCATGTTTAAAAGGCACAGTAACAATGGTAATTGTGAAGTGATGCATAAACAAAGCAGATACTTCTTTATTCTAAACATGCAGCTGAGGCCAGAGTGACTGAGAAGGCGAGAGGAAAAGAAAAAGGACTCAGATGAACTACAAGAGTTGGGAGGAGGAAGAACAGTAACAAGAACTTAAAGTTCCATTACTTATGATTGCTTTTTATCCTTAAATCTAAGGTTTTGGTCGTGAAACTTGGGGATTCATGAGACATGTCTATTTTGCAATGGTTAGGGTAGAGCATATATTATTCCCATTCTCTCTTTGTTATATTTTCCTCCAGGGACCTGGCATAATCATTCCTTTTTACAAGTATGGCTCTGGGGGTGGGGAGATGTGTAAGGAGTGCAGTCGGATGAGAGGAATAAACTGGCTTAGAAAGGCTGTCCCAGAGAGGTCATGTCCCAGGTGGTTGCGTCAAAGGGAGAGAGAACAAGTCAGATTTTTTTTCTTTCATCAGCTGCTGTTGTGTTGCTTTCTGGGCTAGCTCACCAACCATATGCTCCAGTTAGTAATAACTACCCTTAGGGAGCTAGGCTAGAATGCACTTTTTAAACACTATTCTAAGAACATGGTTTGGATCCTTCCCTTTTGATCCGCCAAACCGAGTTAGCCACCAGCTTAGCTGAAAATAGATTTCTCACAAGTTTAAAAATACATTTTTAAGATGCATCTTACTATGAAAAGGAAAATGTATTTCTTTTAGGGGCCACTGCTAAAGTTTCTTACTCTGCAAAGCCATTTGAAACCAGTGAAAGGTTCAGGATATATTCAACATACAATAGCACCAACCTGCAGATTCCTTGTGTACTTCGAAACGATTCCCACATGTTTATACCTATTGGGATGCAAGAGAATCCACCAAACTCTTTTCAGATATTCCTAATGCATCTATCATTATTTTATGAAAGTACTGGGAGCAGCTCACATAATTCAAGATATGTTTCAACTTGATTTTAATGCTGATGATATCTAAAAACTCTAGCATCAGATTCTCAGTTGGTGCAAATCAGCAAAATTCTGTAGATTTCAAAGGAGTCACACTGATTTACACTAGCTGAAGATCTAGGGTGAAATCCTTGCCCATTGGAGTCAATAGGAGTTTTGCTATTGACTTCAGTGGGGCCCTGGGCTCTAGTATCTAAAGTAAAAATAGTACTGAAATGATTCAGATACACTTGTCTTTCCCTGGGGACATTTATTCCCTTGATAATATATTTGCAATACTGAACATGGGAGGGAAGAAACCTGCTGGGAACAGAAAATCAAAAGGTTTATGTTTTGTTTTATTTTGACCTAGTTCTGACAATAGAAAAAGCTGCTGTGGGAAAAAAGTAACTAGAACAGATCAACTCAAGTGCAGTCAGAGTCATTCTTCTGAGCTAAAGGCATCAATAATGCTGATCTGTCTCTGGTGCACAATTTTCCCTGGTGTAATCCACTGAATATCCTACTGACACTAAGAATCTGACCAAGTGGCTCCTAAAAAACTTGTTAAGTTTCTGTTTACGTGAGAGACTATTTTAGGCTAAGACTTTGGAGAGACTTAATCCAAGCCCAGTTGATCGATATGCAAGGTTTGCATTATCTTGTTTTCTTTTGGATGGAGGAAGGTTCAAAATTCTCCGATCCATCATTGTTCTGCTTCATTTTTCAGTAAATTAACATCTCAAATGACTATTGAGGTCACATGGGTTCAAGACAGAAGCAGCTTTGCCTCTTGAGGACTATTAAACAGCAAGACAAATAAAGGGTTTCATTTTATGTTTAAAAGCACCTACTAATGGACAATTAGCAAGGGCAATTTTTCTGGGTGCTTTTAAATCAGCAAAAAAAGTAGAGAGTCAAACACTTAGTAAACTCTGACATACAAGTGCTGAACTTTTAGTTACACCACAGTACTCATTTTTCAGAAAGGCAGTGTTGGTGATGAATTATCCACTACTTATTATAACATTCCAGATGAACTAATTGAGAGTGATAATAATTTTTTTAAAGGAAACAGCTAATGAATGTTGTAGATGATGTTTGATTTGAAAATGCAAGAAACGTTAGATCAGTTGGACCATTAAAGCACGTACAGTAATTCAACTATTTGAAGGGTTCTCAAACTCTCCATAATATGGACATTTAACACTAAGAATGTGGACATTCCCTCTCCTCTGTATGAGTGTGTAGATTACTTCTCCCATTTCTCTCTATTTCTTCTCTATGGTAAGTACAGCAATTGCAAAGAAGGAAATAGAATACTGGGAAAGTAATATATTTTAGCTGCATTTCAATGCACTTTGGCACCTGGACTAAGGAGAGCCAATACCATGGGACTTGCTTGCCCTTCATGGACCACCAGTAAGTGCTCCACTGGACTACTGACAGCCCATAACCACAGTTTGAACTGAAGTGCCATTTCCTTTTTATCTATCTGCTGGAAGGATGCATAATTTTGTTAAATATAGCAATCATAATGTGGCTCTATGATTCCCACATTTCCCAGTTCTCTTATATGCCACATTACTAGAGATGGATCTCAGCTACAGAGTTATAGTCTAGCTCCCCATAGGAACTTGTCCAGAATTTGGAATGTTTAGATGTATTGATTCAATCTAACCCCTTCATAAAATCATCTCCTCCTATGTAGATGTTTGAAAGAAAAGTTCTCCACAGTGGTCTGGAGCATTTTATCTAAAATCCAAAAAATCTGCAATTTCACAAGAAATTAGTTGTGTAATAAAGTTATAGATTGCATGGGTCATATTATCATTACAGAATCTGGTAATTTCCCAACCTACATGTGAATTATTTGGCCATCATTTGAAGGGTATATTTGGTATGAGAGATAAAAATAGTGGGATAAATAACCAATTTACCACATGAGAAATTTAAAAAAAACAACAAAACAAAACAGGAGTAAGTTTGAGAATCTTTCATTGAAACACACAGTAGAAATAATTAATTTTTAAGAGAGAGAACTATTTTTAAAACGGTCTTAAAATTAATCTAAAAAGAGGGAGACTTCTTCCAAATGAGACTGGGCAAATAGCTGAAACTGCCAACATCTCAGGCCAATGCCCTCACCTCCTCAGCTACCCCTGGTCAACGCTCATGCCCTGTCCATGCCTCCTTGGCCTCCCCTGACCAATGCCCGCACTGCATCCATGCCTTTTCAGCCACCCCTGGCCAATGCTCTGTTCACACTCACGTCTCTTCCGCTGCCCCACTGCTGTCTACAGCTCTGATACAGGCACTATTTTTTCTAGTATAAGTGCACCTAGACCATGACTTGGTGGTTGTTTTTGCTTGATGACTTTAGGACAGAACACTGCAATGCTTGGACCCCAGAGAAGAGGTGTGGTCGAGTCCCTGGTCAGGATTCTCTGTCCTTGGACTGTGTGTTTTCTCTGTTTCACTAGTAATATGTAACAGTGGGCAATGCATGGCACTTAGAAGTGCTCAGGAAATGGATGTTGTGATGGGTTGGATCACAGAAACCCCCTTGGGACTGCCAACTGATGTGCCAAAACTACTTCTGCCCCTGCTTTCCCTGCCTTCCCAGCTTGGGACTTCAGTGCCCTGCCTGGTTTGAACCAGACCTGCTCGCCTGCTGCAAACCCAGACCCAGGTCTGAACCATGTCTCCTAACAAGTGTTCCTGTCTTTAACATTCAGATGCTTATACAGTTTATACAGGGTAAATTCATAACTTGTTCGCCCTCTAAAACACTGATAGAGAGGTATGCACAGCTATTACCCCCCTCCCCCGGTATTAATACATACTCTGGGTTAATTAATAAAATAAAAGGTGATTTTATTAAATACAGAAAGTAGGTTTTAAGTGGTTCCAAGTAATAGCAGACAGAACAAAGTGAATTACCAAGAAAAATAAAAACAAAACACGCAAGTCTAAGCCTATTATAGTAAAAAAACTGAATACAGATAAAATCTCACCCTCAGAGATGTTTCAATAAGTTTATTTCGCAGACTGGACACCTTCCTAGTCTGGGCAGAATCCTTTCTCCTGGTACAGCCCTTGTTCCAGCTCAGGATGCAAGTGGTAGCTAGGAGATTTCTTATGATGGTCGCCACGTTTGCTTGCTGTTCCACCCACTTACATATCTTTTGCATAAGGCGGGAATCCTTTGTCCCTCTAGGTTCCCACCCTCCTTCTGAATGGAAAAGCAGCAAGTTAAAGATGGATTCCAGTTCAGGTGACATGATCACATGTCACTGTAAGACTTCATTACCCACTTGCCAGCCCACAGATATACAGGAAGACTTACAAGTAAAACAGATTTCAGAGTAGCAGCCGTGTTAGTCTGTATTCGCAAAAAGAAAAGGAGTACTTGTGGCACCTGAGAGACTAACAAATTTATTAGAGCATAAGCTTTCGTGAGCTACAGCTCACTTCATCGGATGCATTTGGTGGAAAAAACAGAGGAGAAATTTATATACACACACACAGAGAACATGAAACAATGGGTTTATCATACACACTGTAAGGAGAGTGATCACTTAAGATAAGCCATCACCAACAGCAGGGGGGGGAAAGGAGGAAAACCTTTCATGGTGACAAGCAGGTAGGCTAATTCCAGCAGTTAACAAGAATATCAGAGGAACAGTGGGGGGTGGGGTGGGAGGGAGAAATACCATGGGGAAATAGTTTTACTTTGTGTAATGACTCATCCATTCCCAGTCTCTATTCAAGCCTAAATTAATTGTATCCAGTTTGCAAATTAATTCCAATTCAGCAGTCTCTCGTTGGAGTCTGTTTTTGAAGCTTTTTTGTTGAAGTATAGCCACTCTTAGGTCTGTGATCGAGTGACCAGAGAGATTGAAGTGTTCTCCAACTGGTTTTTGAATGTTATAATTCTTGACGTCTGATTTGTGTCCATTCATTCTTTTACGTAGAGTCAATTGTCAATTGTCTACAGTCAATTGTCCTGGTTAATGGGAGCCATTAAGATTCCAAACCACCATTAATGGCCCACATTTTGCATAACTATGATAGGACCTCAGAGTTATATTTCATATTTCTAGTTTCAGATACAAGAGTGATACATTTATACAAATAGGATGACCACAGTCAGTAGATTATAAACTTTGTAATGATACCTTACAAGAGACCTTTTGCATGGAGCGTATTCCGGTTACATTATATTCACACTCATTAGCATATTTTTATAAAATCATATAGAGTGCAATGTCACAGATGTATTTTAAGGTCTGGAAGTTTCTCTGTTAGGCACTGACTGGGCTCTCTCTTGGGTACATTATTATCTGGCTCTAGAATTGGGATCAGCACCAGGAGTAAATCTCTTGTGTGCTGTTCGGGAAAAACAAAACAGAACAAAAACAAACCCCTCTGAAACCCCCCACTGGTGCATCACTCATGATAAAAAGAGATTTCTGAAATGGAAGTTAATTATTCTATTCTGATCGCACCATGCCAGCTAATTATCTTACACATTCGCAGCAAAGTTAGGCATCCAATATCACCAGTCAGTGATAATAGCTGTTAAATAATGTGAATGCTTTTCTTATTTCCTGAGAAATAGAAGACTTCTGAAAGTTTCTGGACTGACAACAAAAGTCTTGATGGAAACAGAAAAAAAGAAAGAAAGATGACCAAACCATTTTACTGAATCATTGAAATTAATCATCATGACAGAGCATACTTCCCAGAGGAAAAGAAACCCCCAATATCTATAACTCACAGAAGACAAGTTAATATCTCAATACCATACATCAAAAAGAGCCATAAAATAGTATAAAAAAGAAGGAAAGACACATTAAAAGGAAGAAATACCCATTGACTAGCATGAAAGACACCCCCCACCCACTGATGTTTGAAGCTTAATTAATCAGACCAAATGATCTGTAAAAAAATCATTTTAAATCACTAAACTTCCTTATCTGCCTTTTTGGTTTTATGGAAGATTTTGTTTTTATCACAGGTTTCAGAGTAGCAGCCGTGTTAGTCTGTATTCGCAAAAAAAAAAGGAGTACTTGTGGCACCTTAGAGACTAACAAATTTATTACAGCATAAGCTTTCGTGAGCTACAGCTCACTTCATCGGATGCATTTGTTTTTATGTGATCTATTAACATGTCTAGGTTTAATTTGAGATTATTGGGCCAAATTCTGATATCCTTACTCATGCTGACTAGTACTTTACTCCACAAGTAGTCCCATTATAAATCACTGGGACACTACTTGTGGAGTAAAGTGCTACTCAGTGTGAGTAAGGGTGTCAGATTCTGGCCCCCTGTCTCTTGCACATTTGTTTAACCCAAAGGCAGGAGAGACAACTCAACAGGGTGACTGTATTTCCCTATGCTGAATTTGAGACACTTGGTAAAATTATTCTTATTCAAGCGAGTTCAATGGTAATCAGTCAGAACTATGCAGTACTAACGTTCAAATTAACATCAAGTTGACTGAGCCCCTGTTAAAAAGAAATACTGTGTAGTTGGATTCTTTTTATTTACCTTCTTATCTTTAAGGTTCACAAGGGGAGAGGTCACGGTCACACGCACACACACACACACACATACACCTCTCTCACACCGGGGGCGGGGGGGCAGGGGACTGTGACTGACCAACTCTCCCCTCTCTGCTTATAGTGCTCTCTGCCCTCCATGCCTGCCTGGGACCCTGGGACGGACCCACCTCTCCTGGTACTTGGCACCTTGTCTTCCCGAGGCAACACTTGGGCAGGGTGCACGCAGGGTCACATGCCCCCCTCCCTAGATTTTTGCCAGGGTTCAAACCAGAATGTGGCAAGCCTTTCAACACTGTGTGGGCAGGAAGGGATGGGAGCTGCTTCCAGCTGCAGAGGAGGAGGGGGAGGGGAAGGGATGACCTGGCCCACATCTTTGCAGAGCTCATCTCTTTCCGCCCCCCTCGCCGCTCCTCCTCCGTATCTGGAAGCAGCTCCTGTCCCTTCCTGCCCACACAGTGTCGAAAGGCAGATAACACCTCCTCCAGGCTGCTGCTGGCCACCAACTTAACCCAGCCACTTCCTGTCCTCCCCCTTACTCCCACCACAGTGTGGGAAAAAAGAGATTAAGCCCTAAGGATGCATTGTTCATCAGGGCCCAGGGAACCTGACTGCAGGGGCTTCAGCAAACCCGGCCAGAGGGGTGGCTCAGCAGCAGAGTGTGCCTAGGGGATGGAGCAGCCCCATGCTTCCTGGGGCAAGACTCAGGGTGGGGGTGTGGGAGGTGAAGAGGGTGCTAAACCCCTGCCCGGGGGGCTGCTGTGGAGCCTGCAGGGTCAGGGCATAAATAGTCTGGAAATCACTTCCCCTGCCTCCCCCAACCTCAGCTTAGCTGAGTGGCAGAGAGGCTACCCTGTGCCAGTGCTATGCAGGGCTTTGGCACATGCACCTGAGCTGGAGGGTCTTGGGCTTTCCTGGGGTGCTGGCCCAGTCAGAGGCAGTGGGAGAAGGAGCCTGCCAGCCAGGCTGCTGGGTGAGCTGAGCACTCCGACCAGGGGGTGGTTCTCCACAAAGTGCTGGGATCAGAACGTGCCCCGCTAAGGGTGGGGGAGGAGAATATGGAGGAGCAGCACAGGGTGTGGGGGGGCGAAGGGGCAAAGCAGAGAGAGGACAGTAAGGGGGGAGCACGTAACAGGCCGATGGGTGGGCAGCAGATCACTGCCATCGCAGCCAGCACTGGCTGGAAACGGGACAGGGGCGAGGTCCTACTGGCTGAGAGCTGGCTTGTAGCAAGGGAGTGGCCGGCCCTGCGTGCTGCAGCCTTGCCCTGCCACCAGCCTTGCACACCCACCCCCATCCTCGGCCACTGGACCCTCCCACTAAGCTCTGGTGAACGGGATGCTGGCAAGCAGGGATCCAGCAAGCAGCAGGATCCGCCTGTATTGTTGGGGGGGGGCAGAGACAGAAAATATGGGACAATTTGCCCATTTTTAAGAAAAAGTTAGGACACCTGTAGGAGGGCTTAAATACAGGACTGTCCCTTTAAAAATGGGACATCTGGTCACCCTACAACTTAAACACCTGAAAACCTGTTATATGGGATTTAAAAAAAAATCCCCAAAACCAGTCACTGTGTTCCTTAAAATCCATCCAGGCTTATTTGAATATATTTCATGATTTACTCCCTAAAATAAGCCCATTTGATATGTTCATAAAACAAAATGCAAGGGGGAACAGTTTATTGCATAAGTTCAATTTTATGTTGCTATCTCTTGGAAACTTCTAATTAATTTTGATCATCAAGACCAAGCAGACATTTCTCAAAACTCAGACAGGCTTTGGTGTAAGTTAAAAAAAATAAATAAATAAAAAATCCCCCCCAAACCCACACACACACTTTAAACCTGAAGCCAGCGAGTCTAATGTAAATAGGTTCTTGAGACATGCTTTGAACTAGTCTTTTGTCTGTGGGCAGGCTATCAGTGGACACTATTCATTATTCCACCTGCTACCATGGTGCTTATTTGCTAGATGATTATTGAACATTTTTTTGTGCTAGAGGCCTATTTACATTCACAATCTGCTGACAAGATGCTAGAAAAGCGCATGCCTGCCCCTTTTCATGGAAAGACGTATTGATTTCTAAACAGCTTTTTTGATAGCTGACAGTTTCTGCCTCAGGGCTCAATATATAGTATGTGAAGAATCAACTACCGGCTGGTACAATGGTATTTATTTTTAAATTCTGCTGTACCAAGTGTATCCGTGATTCACAGTGATTACAGAATTAAAAATAACAAGGTTTTTATTATTCTGCAAAATACAAAGATGATCTATCAACATGAAGACTAGAAAACTGATTAAGAAAGCTTTAAACTAGGAATTTGGGGGAGATGGTTGGGAGATGTCCAGGTAATTTCCATGCCAGATTTTAGCATTGAGAGGGAAGAAAACAAAGTAAGAATGGGTACAGCCGTGGGTAGGAGAATGGACGTAAGGAGGAAGGGCAGTGTAGATACCAGCCTTATAGGTCATACTGGCTGTAGAATGTCCATGCTTAATCGGGTAAAGAATGTGAGTGAGCCCAAACAGCAAAAATTACGATGTTTGTACACCAATGTGAGGAGCTAGGTAACAAAATGGAGGAACTAGAGCTACTGATGCAGGAAGTGAAACCAGATATTATACGGATAACAGAAACATGGTGGAATAGTCGTCATGACTGAACTACAGCTATTGAAGGGTATGTGCTGTTTAGGAAAGAGAAATAAAGGTAAAGGTGGTGGAGTAACATTGTATATCAATGATGAGGTAGAATGTAAAGAAATAAGAAGTGATGGAATGGATAAGACGGAGTCCATCTGGGAAAAAAATCACATTGGGGAAGAAAACTACTCGAGCCTCCCTTGTGATAGTACTTGGGGTGTGCTATAGGCCGCCGGGATCTAATTTGGATATGGATAGAACCCTCTTTAATGTTTTTAATGAAGTAAATACTAATGGAAACTGCATGATCATGGGAGACTTTAACTTCCCAGATATAGCCTGGAGGACAAGTGCTAGTAATAATAATAGGGCTCAGATTTTCCCAGATGCGATAACTGATCTATTCCCTCATCAAGTAGTTGCTGAACTGACTAGAGGGGATGCCATTTTAGATTTGGTTTTGGTGAGTAGTGAGGACCTCATAGAAGAAATGGTTGTAAGGGACAACCTTGGTTCAAGGGATCATGAGCTGATTCATAGATACTAAGGTCAGAAGGGACTATTCTGATCATCTAGTCCAACCTCCTGCACAACGCAGGCCACAGAATCTCACCCACCCACTCCTATGAAAAACCTCACCTATGTCTGAGCTATTGAAGTCCTCAAATCGTGGTTTAAAGACTTCAAGGTGCAGAGAATCCTCCCTCAAGTGACCCGTGCCCCGTGCTACAGAGGAAGGCGAAAAACCTCCAGGGCCTCTTCCAATCTGCCCTGAAGGAAAATTCTTTCCCGACCCCAAATATGGCAATCAGCTAAACTCTGAGCATATGGGCAAGATTCACCAGCCAGATAGTACAGAAAATTCTTTCCTGGGTAACTCAGATCCCATCCATCTAATATCCCATCTCAGGGGATTAGGCCTATTTACCATGAATATTCAAAGATCAATTAATTACCAAAATCACATTATCCCATCATACCATCTCCTCCATAAACTTATCGAGTTTAATCTTAAAGCCAGATAGATCTTTTGCCCCCACTACTTCCCTTGGAGGGCTATTCCAAAACATCACTCCTTTGATGGTTAGAAACTTTCATCTAATTTCAAGTCTAAACTTCCTGGTGGCCAGTTTATAACCATTTGTTCTTGTGTCCACATTGGTACTGAGCTTCAATAATTCCTCTCCCTCTCCTGTATTTATCCCTCTGATATATTTATAGAGAGCAATCATATCTCCCCTCAATCTTCTTTTAATTAGGCTAAACAAGCCAGGCTCCTTAAGTCTCCTTTCATAAGACAAGTTTTCCATTCCTCGGATCATCCTAGTAGCCCTTCTCTGTACCTGCTCCAGTTTGAATTCATCCTTTTTAAACTTGGGAGACCAGAACTGCACACAGTATTCCAGGTGAGGTCTCACTAGTGCCTTGTATAATGGTACTAAAACTTCCTTATCCCTACTGGAAATACCTCTCCTGATGCATCCCAAAACCACATTAGCTTTTTTCACAGCCATATCACATTGGCAGCTCATAGTCATCCTATGATCAACCAGTACTCCAAGGTCCTTCTCCTCTTCCGTTACTTCTAATTGATGTGTCCCCAGCTTATATCATCCAAGATTGGAGTGGAGTTCCTCAGGGATCGGTTTTGGGACCAATCTTATTTAATCTTTTTATTACTGACCTCAGCACAAAAAGTGGGAGTGCGCTCATAAAGTTTGCAGATGATACAAAGCTGGGGGGATTGCCAATTTAGAGAAGGACTGGGATATGACGTGATTGGAATAACAGAGACTTGGTGGGATAACTCACATGACTGGAGTACAGTCATGGATGGTTATAAACTGTTCAGGAAGGACAGGCAGGGCAGAAAAGGTGGGGGAGTAGCACTGTATGTAAGGGAGCAGTATGACTGCTCAGAGCTCCGGTACGAAACTGTGGAAAAACCTGAGTGTCTCTGGATTAAGTTTAGAAGTGTGTGCAACAAGAGTGATGTCATGGTGGGAGTCTGCTATAGACCACCGGACCAGGGAGATGAGGTGGATGAGGCTTTCTTCCGGCAACTCACGGAAGCTACTAGATCGCATGCCCTGATTCTCATGGGTGACTTTAATTTTCCTGATATCTGCTGGGAGAGCAATACAGCGGTGCATAGACAATCCAGGAAGTTTTTGGAAAGCGTAGGGGACAATTTCCTGGTGCAAGTGCTAGGGGAGCCAACTAGGGGGAGCGCTTTTCTTGACCTGCTGCTCACAAACCGGGTAGAATTAGTGGGGGAAGCAAAAGTGGATGGGAATCTGGGAGGCAGTGACCATGAGTTGGTTGAGTTCAGGATCCTGACGCAGGGAAGAAAGGTAAGCAGCAGGATACGGACCCTGGACTTCAGGAAAGCAGACTTTGACTCCCTCAGGGAACAGATGGCCAGGATCCCTGGGGGACTAACATGAAAGGGAAGGGAGTCCAGGAGAGCTGGCTGTATTTCAAGGAATCCCTGTTGAGGTTACAGGGACAAACCATCCCGATGAGTCGAAAGAATAGTAAATATGGCAGGCGACCAGCTTGGCTTAATGGTGAAATCCTAGCGGATCTTAAACATAAAAAAGAAGCTTACAAGAAGTGGAAGCTTGGACATATGACCAGGGAAGAGTATAAAAATATTGCTCGGGCATGTAGGAAAGATATCAGGAGGGCCAAATCGCACCTGGAGCTGCAGCTAGCAAGAGATGTCAAGAGTAACAAGAAGGGTTTCTTCAGGTATGTTGGCAACAAGAAGAAAGCCAAAGAAAGTGTGGGCCCCTTACTGAATGAGGGAGGCAAGCTAGTGACAGAGGATGTGGAAAAAGCTAATGTACTCAATGCTTTTTTTGCCTCTGTTTTCACTAACAAGGTCAGCTCCCAGACTGCTGTGCTGGGCAACACAAAATGGGGAAGAGATGGCCAGCCCTCTGTAGAGATAGAGGTGGTTAGGGACTATTTAGAAAAGCTGGACGTGCACAAGTCCATGGGGCCGGACGAATTGCATCCGAGAGTGCTGAAGGAATTGGCGGCTGTGATTGCAGAGCCCTTGGCCATTATCTTTGAAAACTCGTGGCGAACGGGGGAAGTCCCGGATGACTGGAAGGGGGCTAATGTAGTGCCCATCTTTAAAAAAGGGAAGAAGGAGGATCCTGGGAACTACAGGCCGGTCAGCCTCACCTCAGTCCCTGGAAAAATCATGGAGCAGGTCCTCAAAGAATCAATCCTGAAGCACTTAGAGGAGAGGAAAGTGATCAGGAACAGTCAGCATGGATTCACCAAGGGAAGGTCATGCCTGACTAATCTAATCGCCTTTTATGATGAGATTACTGGTTCTGTGGATGAAGGGAAAGCAGTGGATGTATTGTTTCTTGACTTTAGCAAAGCTTTTGACACGGTCTCCCACAGCATTCTTGTCAGCAAGTTAAGGAAGTATGGGCTGGATGAATGCACTATAAGGTGGGTAGAAAGCTGGCTAGATTGTCGGGCTCAACGGGTAGTGATCAATGGCTCCATGTCTAGTTGGCAGCCGGTGTCAAGTGGAGTGCCCCAGGGGTCGGTCCTGGGGCCCGTTTTGTTCAATATCTTCATAAATGATCTGGAGGATGGTGTGGATTGCACTCTCAGCAAATTTGCGGATGATACTAAACTGGGAGGAGTGGTAGATACGCTGGAGGGGAGGGATAGGATACAGAAGGACCTAGACAAATTGGAGGATTGGGCCAAAAGAAATCTAATGAGGTTCAATAAGGATAAATGCAGGGTCCTGCACTTAGGATGGAAGAATCCAATGCACCGCTACAGACTAGGGACCGAATGGCTCGGCAGCAGTTCTGCGGAAAAGGACCTAGGGGTGACAGTGGACGAGAAGCTGGATATGAGTCAGCAGTGTGCCCTTGTTGCCAAGAAGGCCAATGGCATTTTGGGTTGTATAAGTAGGGGCATAGCGAGCAGATCGAGGGACGTGATCGTTCCCCTCTATTCGACACTGGTGAGGCCTCATCTGGAGTACTGTGTCCAGTTTTGGGCCCCACACTACAGGAAGGATGTGGATAAATTGGAAAGAGTACAACGAAGGGCAACGAAAATGATTAGGGGTCTAGAGCACATGACTTATGAGGAGAGGCTGAGGGAGCTGGGATTGTTTAGTCTGCAGAAGAGAAGAATGAGGGGGGATTTGATAGCTGCTTTCAACTACCTGAAAGGGGGTTTCAAAGAGGATGGCTCTAGACTGTTCTCAATGGTAGCAGATGACAGAACGAGGAGTAATGGTCTCAAGTTGCAATGGGGGAGGTTTAGATTGGATATTAGGAAAAACTTTTTCACTAAGAGGGTGGTGAAACACTGGAATGTGTTACCTAGGGAGGTGGTAGAATCTCCTTCCTTAGAGGTTTTTAAGGTCAGGCTTGACAAAGCCCTAGCTGGGATGATTTAACTGGGACTTGGTCCTGCTTTGAGCAGGGGGTTGGACTAGATGACCTTCTGGGGTCCCTTCCAACCCTGATATTCTATGATTCTATGATTCTATGATATCATACAGGAAGATCTGGATGACCTTGTAAACTGGAGTAATAGTAATAGGATGAAATTTAATAGTGAGAAGTGTAAGGTCTTGCATTTAGGGATTTATAACAAGAATTTTAGTTATAAGCTGAGGACGCATCAATTAAAAGTAACAGAGGAGGAGAAGGACCTTAGAGTATTGGTTGACCACAGGATGACTATGAGCCGCCAATGTGATATGGCCGTGAAAAAAACTACTGCGGTCTTGGGATGCATCAGGCGAGTATTTCCAGTAGAGATAAGGAGGTGTTAGTACCGTTATACAAGGCACTGGTGATACCTCTTTTGTAATACTGTGTGCAGTTCTGGTCTCCCTTGTTTATGAAGGATGAATTCAAACTGGAACAGGTACAGAGAAGGGCTACTAGGATGATCCGAGGAATGGAAAACCTGTCTTATGAAAGCCGACTCAAAGAGTTTGGCTTGTTTAGCCTGACCAAAAGAAGGTTGAGGGGAGATATGATTGCTCTCTATAAATATATCAGAGGGATAAATACCGGAGAGTGAGAGGAATTATTGAAGCTCAGTACCAATGTGGACACAAGAACAAATGGGTATTAACTGGCCATCGGGAAGTTTAGACTTGAAATTAGACCCAGGTTTCTAACCATCAAAGGAGTGAAGTTTTGGAATAGTCTTCCAAGGGAAGCAGTGGAGGCAAAAGACCTATCTGGCTTCAAGATTAAACTCGATAAGTTTATGGAGGAGATGGTATGATGGGATAACATGATTTTAGCAATTAATTGATCTTTGAATATTCATGGTAAATAGGCCCAATGGCCTGGCCTGTGATGGGATGTTAGATGGGGTGTGATCTGAGTTACTACAGAGAATTCTTTTCTGGGTATCTGGCTGGTGACTCTTGCCCATATGCTCAGGGTTCAGCTGATCGCCATATTTGGGGTTGGGAAGGAATTCTCCTCCAGGGCAGATTGCAAGAGGCCTCAGGGATTTTTCGCCTTCCTCTGCAGCGTGGGGCACAGGTCACTTGCTGGAGGATTCTCTGCACCTTGAAGTCTTTAAACCATGATTTGAGGACTTCAATAGCTCGGATATAGGTGAGAGGTTTATTGTAGGAGTGGGGGGTCAGATTCTGTGGCCTGCATTGTGCAGGAGGTCAGACTAGATGATCATAATGGTCCCTTCTGACCTTAATATTTATGAATCTATGAAATCAAGAAATTGATTAAAAATATGTTTGGAATAGAACAACAAGATTAACAGTACACGTTTGTGAAGTTTCTTTGGGTGGTGGAAGAACCAAAAATAGTTATTTACCTGGATTGCCTACTCAGGCAGATGCATCTTCAGGCTTTATTACTAGTTATACTACAGTGGCTCTTAAAATCTCCCCCTCCCAAAGATCTGGGCCCCATCATGCTGGTTTCTGAACATAGGCATAGTAAACACTGCCCAAAATGCTTACAAGATAAATTATAATAATACGTCGATCTTATACGGCACTTATCAGTAGATCTCATAGCACTTAAAGGAGGCCAATAACACCATTTAACTGGGGGAACTGAGGCACAAGAAAATTAACCTTGACCAAGTAACACAGGAAGTCTACAGTAGCATTGAACCCAGATCACCTGCACCCTAAACCAGAGGCTTAACCACAAAACCACAATGTTTCTCTAGAAAGGGCGTCTCTTTAGCACACTTGCCGCTGGAAGAGGTGCAGGCTTGACATCCTCAAGAGTCAAGTCCTGTCTACCTCATAAGTGTATCACATGCAGTGGTAGTACAAGCTTCCATCTTACCAATAGATATACCAGAATTCTGACCTGGACAGAGCACCTCTGTCAGTGAGTCCACTCTCCATGTCCATACAATTGCCTGGTCTCTGCGGAGACTACCAGCAGTCGTGCTGAAAATGTTTGCTGTATGGCATGGTTGCTTTTCACTTCTATCTGGACTTTTCAGTTAGCACCTTTTCCTTTTCACACATTATAGATTGGACACAAAATATAGATTGTAGATTATATGATGGAATTGGGTGATCTATTTCCTTGCTCTCTCCTTCCTAACCCTTTGCATCCCACTAAGCTTAGAAAGCAGAAATAGGATGCTATTGCTTTAGCCCAGTTGGAATAGAGCCATAGTTTCAAAGTTGCAGAACTTTGTCATATTAGTATGTTCCAAAGATTGTGGGAAGCAAAAGTGATACCACACAGCAAATGGGCTCAAATCATGTGCTGTGCAAATATCCTCCTCTTCATTTGAGTTCAAGGGGGATGAAGATACTAAGGCTCCTATGGGACTCATCAGCTTTAATATCAACTACTTGTAAGAAAAGGAGGGAGAGAGGGTATTTATCATAAGAGTTTTATAATCAGATATAAATGCATCACTTCTGAGCAATGGTAAGAAATATAATCTATCTTGGATATATATAGAGAACTTACCATGTAGTACCAAGGTGCTAATCACAGGAATTTAGATCCACATAAAGTTCTTCATAGAGACATAATTTCATCATATCCCTCTAATAAGAATTCTGAAAGGATTTTACCTTACTAGATTATCTTTCAAAAATTGCTAATAATTAGCACTTACATACAGCATTTTTTAGATCTTAAAGCTCCTTACAAAGATGAGTAAGTATCATTATCCTCATACAAAGCAAGTACATCTCATGCTGAGAACACTCCATAAAGTGCATTCTCATTACACCACTAAACCGTCCCAGCATCTCAATGATGCCAGTCTCAGGCTATGTCTGCACTGACAAGCAGATGTGTTTTTACTGAAGAATAGCTAACACCCACCGTGCACTATTCCACTGTAAAAATATAGTGGAGACAAGGCACTTGAATTTTACTGCGAGGTCAACCATGCGTGGCAGATATAGTGTTGACCTTGCCTAGCTACCTAATGGTAAACACTACAAGTGCCTTGTCTCCACTTAGCATTTTACAATGAGATAGCTATCACATTTGTTATCCTGCTGTAAAAAAAGCCCCACCTTTGTATCAGTGAAAACAAAGTTTGGGTGCCCTTTTCATCTCCTTCTCTTGTTCCTGTATTTGTGCATTTTGTCACTGCCTCAGACATGTGATTCAACTTCCCACTCCAGCTTAATAAGCAACCACCAAACTCTGCATTTGCAGTTTAAAAATAAAACAAACCAAAATTATCCTCTCTTCTAGACGTCCCAGTGTGGTTCATCTTCTGTGTGACTCTGTCAGGTTCTGATCCTGTAATTAGATGGGCAGATCCTTGGACCCACACTAATTGGCTCTCACTAATGTTAAATTTAAGATCCTCAGGGCAGGACTGATTTTGATTTTGTGGTCAATGAAGTCAACGGGACTACCAGAGTAAAAAGATGCTCCTCCTTGTGAATGAAGGTGACACATTCTGGCCCGGTGTCAATTCCGCAATATATTCTTGTGTTTATTGTCGCTGTTAGCAGGCTGGCTTGCAGCACAACTGAGACAGTTGCTGGTAAAAGCATTTTATTTCTGATTATACAGTCATATATATACGATAGTTGTTTATCCTTTTTACAATTCATTATCCAATGTCCTTATCTTAGTGTTTCATTATTCTGCTGTGCTGGAAACTAGAAGTCGCTTCTCATGCTATTAGCTTTGTAGTGTAGCCAAATTCCCAACCTGTATATAATCTTGTTTACTTCGTTACTCATGACCCGTGGGGTAGCTTTATGCTCTGCCAAATTCTGCTATCTTCCATTGACAAATTCTTCCTTAGAACATTTGATAGTCTCCATCTCCCACACCTCCCCCTTTTTGTTTTTTAAAGGCAGCAGAAACCATGCGAGATATAGCCCAATGCATACATTGGATTATACAAGGACCACATAAGCAAAAAATACAAATACAAAATCCCATTATTATTATAATATGCAACAACGAAGTTAGGCAGCCGGGCCATCCAAATTTAGACAACCAATCCCATAAGGGATTAGTTTCCTTTGCTAATTTATGAAGATTTTGTTCTAACCGTGCTAGTAATTCATGGATGGAATGAGAATGGTCAGACAAATTAAAACAGCACATACCTTCAAAATCCTCACATCCATGCCCATGGGCTAACAGCAAAAAATCAATTGCAGCACGATTTTGTACTACCGCATGACAAATACTATCTACATCCATTAGTAAAGCAGTTAATATTTCTGAAGTTAAATTAAATTGCTTAATGTTCCAACAAGCCAATTTCTCTAAATCAACTAAACTCTTTACACTAGCGACACCAGGGACAAGAAATGCCGCAAATATTTTTGAAGGAGTATCCCAAAAGGTTATTGTATCCTTACAATCAGGGGTAAAGTCCTCCAATGCTCGCCTAGTGCGGTGGTAATGCCTTTGCTGATCCATTATTCCATATACCCTTTTGCGGCAATTGTAAGCCTAGGTTGGCCCCTCCTTGCTGACAATAATTTCCCGCCACAAAGGAGGCAATTGGCGTAATATTTTGCATATTAGAAAACATAGAAGCATTCATTTTCCACCCATATTGAGAATACAATACATGGAATTGTCCACCTAATTCAATGCACCCCATTGAATGATTATGAATATCGTTTATTGTTGCGGGTAAGGATCCTAATAATGTGAGTTCTTGGGGTGGGTTAAGCAGTGATTGATTTAATAAATTTATTAGCGTTCTTTGCAATAAACTCCAAGCAACCCCCGGGCACTGTTGCCCTGGTGTCCCATTATATAATCGATAACAAGTATTATTAATATTAGTATCATTAAAAAGAAAAGGAGTACTTGTGGCACCTTAGAGACTAACAAATTTATTAGAGCATAAGCTTTCGTGAGCTACAGCTCACTTCATCGGATGCATTTGGTGGAAAAAACAGAGGAGAGATTTATATATACACACACACACACACAGAGAACATGAAACAATGGGTTTATCATACACACTGTAAGGAGAGTGATCACTTAAGATAAGCCATCACCAACAGCGGGGGGGGGGGGGAAGGAGGAAAACCTTTCATGGTGACAAGCAGGTAGGCTAATTCCAGCAGTTAACAAGAATATCAGAGGAACAGTGGGGGGTGGGGTGGGAGGGAGAAATACCATGGGGAAATAGTTTTACTTTGTGTAATGACTCATCCATTCCCAGTCTCTATTCAAGCCTAAGTTAATTGTATCCAGTTTGCAAATTAATTCCAATTCAGCAGTCTCTCGTTGGAGTCTGTTTTTGAAGCTTTTTTGTTGAAGTATAGCCACTCTTAGGTCTGTGATCGAGTGACCAGAGAGATTGAAGTGTTCTCCAACTGGTTTTTGAATGTTATAATTCTTGACGTCTGATTTGTGTCCATTCATTCTTTTACGTAGAGACTGTCCAGTTTGGCCAATGTACATGGCAGAGGGGCATTGCTGGCACATGATGGCATATATCACATTGGTAGATGCACAGGTGAACGAGCCTCTGATAGTGTGGCTGATGTGATTAGGAATTAGCCTACCTGCTTGTCACCATGAAAGGTTTTCCTCCTCCCCCCCCCCCCGCTGTTGGTGATGGCTTATCTTAAGTGATCACTCTCCTTACAGTGTGTATGATAAACCCATTGTTTCATGTTCTCTGTGTGTGTGTGTGTGTATATATAAATCTCTCCTCTGTTTTTTCCACCAAATGCATCCGATGAAGTGAGCTGTAGCTCACGAAAGCTTATGCTCTAATAAATTTGTTAGTCTCTAAGGTGCCACAAGTACTCCTTTTCTTTTTGCGAATACAGACTAACACGGCTGCTACTCTGAAACCTGTGAGTATCATTAAAATCACTTGAGCGAAGGACACTATCATTGCTAACGTACCCTCGATATCCATTTAAATCTATACTCGGATAACCTTTAAGGCACGTACTAAAAGGGTCCGCGGGTGTTGCCATAGATAAACAAAATGAAGATTGCCCTGTCTGATTCGCCCAGGTGACCCATACATTCTGACGGGGATCAATGCGTGTAAGCAGAGAAGAGACTAGCCATAGCGGCCATAGGATTATCCATAGAAGCAGTAGTTTCATCCTTCGTTGATTCTGTAATACAGGGCCGGACCCACTTTGCGGGTATCCACCGAGGACCTGCGTCAAGGGAGACACAAGCATAACCTCGACCCCAGGTTAATAACAGTACGGGTCCTTTCCACTGTTGAGAGGCATAATCGAACCACTTTACCTTTCGTTTTTCCTGCTCCTTTTCCATCTCTGTACCCCCTAAATGCTTTTGTATTGGAACATTATTACTGTTATCAACAGCGTTAATAGGTTGGAGCCAGTTCAATACATATATAGCCTTCGCTAGTCGCCCAGCGGGAGTCTGCAGTATAGCATCCTCCCCACATCGTGATTGCTTATCTAACATTCCTTTTAAAGTAGCATGAGTGCACTCAACAATGGCCTGGCCTGTAGAGTTCCCCGGCACCCCTGTTTTATGGTTTACTCCCCACAATTGCAAAAAAGCTTGCGTACGCCTAGCAATATACCCAGCTCCATTGTCTGTTTTTATTGTTTTTGGCACACCTAGCGCTGCAAAACATGCCTGCCAATGTTTGATTACATCCTTACTACTGGTGGAAGCATGGGGCATGGCCCAAATAGCCCCAGAGAACGTATCTATAGATACATGAACATATTTCTGTTTTCCAAACGGATTATATTGAGTAACATCTGATTGCCATAATATTAATGCTTTTAAGCCTCGGGGATTGACCCCAATAGGAAAAGCAGGGGCTAGTTTGTTACATTCTGAGCATGAGGCCACAATACTCCGGGTCTGAGATATGGGTAGGGAAAATTGTCGAGTAAGAGCTCTTGTCGACTGATGGAAGAACTCGTGAGATAGACGGGCTTGCTCAAATTGATTCGGTACCACCACGGATCCTACTAGAGTGTCCGCTTGCTCATTCCCTATACTTAAGTATCCCGGTAGGCCCGTGTGGCTTCTTAAATGCCCCACAAAATATCTGTCCCTTCTCCCATCAAGTCGATGCCAAAGACGCAAAAGTATTTGTTGTAATCTAGGGTTGTGAATTCTTCCAAGCATCGCTCTCTCCAACTTATTCACCAAGCCCACAGCATACTTGGAATCACTTATAACATTGAGTGGTTCTTTGCTCCAATTTTCAAAGGCCATAAGTATGGCCAAAAGTTCTAGTATCTGCACTGATCCTTCACTAATAATCCTTTTATGGGCCCAAACACATCCATCCCACCATACCATCCCCGCAGTTCCCGTTCGTCCCGCCGCATCAGTGAACACCGTTATTCCTTTTACCGGTCTTTCCTGCTTCATAAGGTGTCTTTCTAGTTGCAGAGGGGAGGAAAAGAGACGGTGGGGTGGGTAGTGACAGCTCAATTGGCCTTGATAATCAGCTAAGGCAATGGCGAACATAGTATCATGCATCAACAACTGTGTAATAACCATTTTGGAAAAGGGTAACAAAATCTGGTGCGGATCAGTCCCTGTCATGGTAGTTACTCTTTTTCGTGCTTGCATTATTAACATAGCTATAGCTTCAACTCTGGAAGTCACCGTCCGTATATTTTTACAGGGTGGAAATATCCATTCTAACCCTATTAATGAATCTCTATCCATTTCATCCCATTGAAATAACAATGCTTCCAATACTGAATCCAAACTAAAAACTGCTACCACAAAGGGCAGATTTTCTTTGTATCTGCCTGAATAACCATTTCCAACCTTTTGACCAATTTGTTGTAATGCCTCCCGCTGTTGTGCTGATAATTGTCGTTTATCCCCGGGACTTCTCCCCCCTTGTAAAAGAGGAAGGAGAGGGGCTATATCATGATTTGTGATACCACAAAGTGGGCGGAGCCACTGAAGTTCACCCAGTAATTTCTGAGCATCATATAATGTCTGGACATGAGGTGAAAATGTTAAATGTTGAGGGCGTACTGTACGATCAGTAACCCGAAGGCCCAAATATAAAAAGGGGGGTTGGGTTTGAACCTTTTCCGGGGCCACTACAAGACCTGCTTGCACTAATTGGGAAGTAATCAATGCAATAACAGAGGGTTCAAAGGCTGTAGGAGCCGCAAACAAAAGATCATCCATATAATGATATATTTTCCAGTGGGGATACCTTGTTCGAATAGGGTGAATAGCCCATGCAACAAAAAGTTGACAGATTGTGGGTGAATTTTTCATTCCTTGAGGCAAAACCTTCCATTGGTATCGAAGGGCAGGAGCCTCATGGTTTACTGTCGGGACAGAGAAGGCAAAGCGTTCTCTGTCCTTTGGGTGCAAAGGAATGGTAAAATAACAATCCTTTAAGTCAATAATAAGTAACGGCCATTCAGATGGGAGCATAGACGGGGCAGGTAGGCCAGGTTGTAAGGAGACCATATTGACTATGATGGCATTAATGGCACGTAAGTCCTGCAATAAACGTCATTTCCCTGATTTTTTAAGAATAGTGAATACGGGCGTATTCCATGGACTAACGGAGGGTTCCAGATGGCCAAGATTTACTTGTTCAGCCACCAATTCCGTTAACGCGGCAAGCTTAATTGTTGGCAGCGGCCACTGAGCAACCCAGATCAGCTCATCAGAATGCCAGGATAAGGCAAGGGTTGGCCGCTCCTCAGTGGCCGCTACTAGAAAGGCGGAGAGCTAATCGTGACTCCCCACTGACTTAAACAATCTCTCCCCAATAACCAAATAGTTGTATCAACAAGATAAGGGCGAACCGACCCCATCAATGTATGGTCAGTGACATCAGTAATGTTAATAAAGAATTCACTCAACATCGGATTACGTTGCCCACCGATACCCTGAAGGGGTGTGGTTACTGGCTGCAGTGGCCATGTCGATGGCCATGCATGCAGGGGCAACACCGTAACATCCGCTCCTGTATCAATAAGAACTCGGTGCTCAAAGGAAAAGCCATCTTGGCCTCTGAATTGAACTACACGCGTAGGACAGTCCCTTCCGATTGATAGAACAAATGCTGTCATCAGTGGCGTAGAGTCTGAGGACCCAAACCCACTGGTACCTCTCACCTGAGGTAATGCAGAGGGAACAGTCGCACAGAAAGGTATTAGCTGTGCAATTTTCGTTCCGGCCATAATCGTAATGGGCGGGCAAAGTGCCCGTACCATAATCCCTATGTTCCCTGTGTAATCGGCATCAATCAGCCCAGGAAGCACAAAGAGCCCCCTAAGGGAAGAAGATGATCTGCCAATCAGTAACGCACTTAGCCCATGCCCCAGCGGTCCAGAGGCCACGGAAGGGACAAGTTTTACCTCATCATTCTCTAATGTAAAGTCGGTGGCGGTGGCCAAATCAACTCCGGCACTGCCGGCGGTTGCCCCGCGGAGGCCATCCAAGCAGCCGGAGTATTGTTTGTCCTCACGCCCTGCCGGTTGGCGCTCCGCGAGGCGTTTCCCGCCCCCTGCAATGGGGTTCCATCCTTCTTAAACCGAGAGCGGCATTCTGTGGCCCTGTGGCCGAATTTTTCACATCGATTACAGGTCCCAGGAAAAGGGGCAGGGGGTGAGCCGCTTTGCGTTTGTGCCCTTTCCTTTGGGCAGTTTCGTTTTAAATGACCCATCATACCACATTGATAACACGCCCCCTCCCTTCCCTTTCGCCAATTCGGCTTGGAGGTATTCAAGGCTACCGCCAAGGCGCGTGCATGAATCTTTGCCTTATCCTCCTCCTCCACCAAGGGGGCATGAGTGCAGGCTTCAATCATATCGACTAGGGAGGCTGATTTTGGCAAAGTCACCAAAATCTTCTTACAAGTGGGATTAGCATTTTGAAGAGCTAAATCTAATCCTAGCGCCGATCGGGCTTCTGGTGTTAAATTAGGGGCCCTATCCAATGCCGTTCTTAGACGATCCAAGAAGAGGGCAAAGGATTCGCCCATACCCTGCGTGATTTTTAAATATGGGGGTGAAGGGGTGCCCAAATCAGGGAGCTCCTTAAATGCCTCCAATGCTAGAAGTTGAGACTGTTGTAATATTTGGGGTACCAATCGCGCCTGTACCTGAGGATCTTCAAATCGCCCCTCTCCCAACAGCATGTCTAATGTTGCTGCCTGGAGAGGGTCGCCTTGGGGTTTATCTAAATTAGTCACTACCGCATGCTCAGCCTTCTTTTTCCACGAATCTTTCCATAACAATTTCTGTGTGGGTGTTAATAGCATGTCAGCAAATTTTTGTGCATCAAAAGGACACATAGCCTGCCCCGAAAACATTTGCTCCAATAATGCTTGTACATAAGGATTTTTTAGCCCATATGCCATAATAGCCTTTTGGGCTTCCCTCATTAGTTTCCAATCTAACGGTAACCATGTTCTAGCCCCGGTCTGTGATACTGAAACTGGGAACGTAGCTGGCATAGCATCCAAGAATTCCCCTTCAATAATAGCATCCTTTATCAACCCATGCCACCTCTTAATCGAATCAGGGGATCCTTCTCTCCTTTCTCCCTCTGTTCTCCAAATCACCCCTCTCCCTCTGTCCCCTTGTTCTCGTTTGACCGGAGAGTACTCAGGCGGCAGAGGCTTTGCCTTTGGTCGGACCGGTCGCGTAATAGGATTCAAAAGTTTACGGTAGTCTTCCTCTGCTGTTGTCGTCAAGGCTCCTTCCGATGTGAGATGTTCCGTACAGTCATAATATCCGCATAATTTGCAAACATGAGGCCACTGCGAAGGATCTGGTATGCCTTGATCCCGTAGCTGTTTCAATAACTGTGACTGTGATGATCCCGCTGGTCTACCCTCCTTTCGATCCAGTTCATCCATTATCTGCTGAGCCTTACTGCCCTCCTTGTACAAACGGCGAATTATTTGTTCCTGCGTCAGGTCACCAAATTCTCCCCCTTCAGGCAAATCAGTAATCCGAACTGGTGCAACAGGGGCCGACGGTAAAACCGAAGGATGCTCCACCGAAGGATATAGCCCGGATCTCTCAGGCACAGAAACAACCTTGCCCTGGGGAGATTGTCCCTCTGAAACCGATTGATCCACTGCCATTGGTTCTTCATTACCGGAGCAATCGGCATCTCCAGGTAGTGGCACTTCACCAGCCTCTGGGGGTGCCAAGGGGATCGTGGGTGTTGTTTTCCCAAAAAAGTCTCACGCCCCGGCCGGGAACACCCCTTTAGGGGGCGACCCAAGCGCTTCACGTAGCGCGATATGGGCTCCAGCCTGAGCCGCCGCATTTGTAACGGCTCGATGAACTATTCGCCAGGTAGGGCTTAACGCAATAGCCTCTTTATTCCCAACACCCACTGAATCCCACATGTCCTCGCCCAACGCCTTCCATACCGAAAAATCAAATACATTCTATGCAGTAACCAAAAAACCCCGTCGCCTTCCCCACCGAAGCAGTTTTTGAAGAGCTTCCGGGGAAAATTTTTCTTCCTGGTTACTGAGCAGATTGCTTAAGACCTTGAATACGGCCTGCTCATCTGCAGATGCTGCGACTCCCATTATGAGAGATGTCCCCCGCCGCTCACCTTTAATAGTGGGGAGCTCCCTCGCCTCAATTGGGCGTCCCGGTTCCTCCATTAAATTGAGGACACCGGCAGCGGCGGTCCCTGCTGTTTCTTACTCCGGACGTGGTGCCGAACTCACGGAATTCCTATCACGTCGGGGTCACCATTTGTCGCTGTTAGCAGGCTGGCTTGCACCACAACTGAGACAGTTGCTGGTAAAAGCATTTTATTTCTGATTATACAGTCATATATATACGATAGTTGTTTATCCTTTTTACAATTCATTATCCAATGTCCTTATCTTAGTGTTTCATTATTCTGCTGTGCTGGAAACTAGAAGTCGCTTCTCATGCTATTAGCTTTGTAGTGTAACCAAATTCCCAACCTGTATATAATCTTGTTTACTTCGTTACTCATGACCCGTGGGGTAGCTTTATGCTCTGCCAAATTCTGCTATCTTCCCTTGACAAATTCTTCCTTAGAACATTTGATAGTCTCCATCTCCCACAGTTTATGCCAACAGTTCTGAAACTGGGATCTGTGGACCCCACAGGGTTCTTAGAGACTGCACGGGGGTCTGCAAAATATTACAAAAATGTGAAAAATAATATCACCACATGTGAGTTTGCTTGTGAACCATCACACAAGAATAGATAGACTCTGCAGGAAGAAGCAGGCATACCCATCTCACTGATATCTGTGAGGACTCTTTCTTAAACCATTACTGACAATACACGTTAATATGAAGTAGCATATACTTTTGTCAGTCAGTGTCTCAGTTGGGGGGTCCATGATTAACATTGCATTTGAAAAGGGGTCTGTCAACAAAAAAAAGTTGGAAAACCTCTGGTCTATGGAAGAAAATGTTTCCTTATTCTGTTGTTACCCAAAGGAAACATGATTACTGCAGCTTTCCAATATAATTGAAAACAGTAAATCACCAATCCCACATCACATGTCAGTATGTCGCCCGATCCTATTTTTCTCTGACTTTGACCAGTCCTTCACGACAAGGACCCTAATACCCGAAGGCCCGGTCTACACTACGAATCTATGTCGGATTTAGCAGCATTAAATCCGAATTAACCCTGCACCCATCCACACAACTAAGCCATATTTTCCTGACATAAAGGGCTCTTAAGACTGATTCCTGTACTCCTCCCCAATGAGGGGATTAGTGCTGAAATCGACAT
Organism: Dermochelys coriacea; assembly: GCF_009764565.3. Lineage (NCBI taxonomy): Eukaryota > Metazoa > Chordata > Testudines > Dermochelyidae > Dermochelys > Dermochelys coriacea. The sequence continues at coordinate 129,279,576 of NC_050070.1, forward strand.
CGCCATTTTGAATTAGGGTTAGTGTGGATGCAATTCAAAGGTATTGGCCTCCGGGAGCTATCCAACAGTGCACCATTCTGACTGCTCTGGACAGCTCTCTGAGCTCGGATGCACTGGCCAGGTGTACAGGAAAAGCCCCGGGAACTTTTGAATCTCATTTCCTGTTTGGCCAGGCGAGCTCATCAGCAGAGGTGACCATGCAGTCCCAGAATCGAAAAAGAGCTCCAGCATGGACCGAACGGGAAGTACTGCATCTGATCGCTGTATGGGGAGAGGAATCCGTGCTATCAGAACTATGTTCCAAAAAATGAAATGCCAAAACATTTCAAAAAATCTCAGAGGCCATGAGGGACAGAGGCTACATCAGGGAAGCAACACAGTGTCGTGTGAAACTTAAGGAGCTCAAACAAGTGTACCAGAAAAACAAAGAATCAAATGGACGCTCCAAGACAGAGCCCAAGACACGCTGCTTCTACGCTGAGCTGCATGCAATTCTAGGGGGGGCTGCCACCACTACCCCACCCCTGTCCATGGACTCTGATGATGGAGTACTCTCTGCCATGGCTGAGGATTTTGCAGATGGGGAAGATGAGGAGGAGGACGAGCTTGGGGAGAGCACATAGCACACCATTCTCCCCAACAGCCAGGATCTTTTTATCACCCTGACTGAAAAACCCTCCCAACCCAATGAAGCCAGAGAAGGGACCTCTGGTGAGTGTACCTTTTAAAATATAATACATGTTATAAAAGCAAGCGTTTAATGATTAAGTAGCCCTGAGGACTTGGGATGCATTCATGGCCACTACTGCTACTGGAAAAGTCTGTTAACGTGTCTGGGGATGGAGCGGAAATCCTCCAGGGACATCTCCATGAAGCTCTCCTGGAGGTACTCTAAAAACCTTTGCAGAAGGTTTCTGGGGAGAGCAGCCTTATTCCGTCCTCCATGGTAGGACACTTTACCACGCCATGCTAGTAGCAAGTAATCTGTTATCATTACATGACAAAGCCTGGCAGCATATAGTCCCGGTGTTTGCTGGCATTCAAGCAACATCCGTTCTTTATCTCTCTGTGTTATCCTCTGGAGAGTGATATTGTTCATGGTAACCTGATTGAAATAGGGGAATTTAATTAAGGGGACATTCAGAGGTTCCTACTGGGCTGTTTGCCTGTGGCTGAAAAGAAATCCTCCCTGCAGTTAGCCACATGGGGGAAGGGGGTGGGGGGGAGGGCATTGGCACTGAGCTGTTTGCGTTTGGCTAGCAGCGATCTTCCCTGATACCAGCCAGGTGGTGGGGGGAGGGGAAAAGCGATCATCCCAGAAAATTGGATGGGTGGAGGGGGTTAGTTTGGTTTCTGCTGCTGCACATTAACAGGAAAACTGCAGCACTAAATGGCCAACTCAACGGGCTTTGCTTGGTATGGGAAAGGAGGGGGCTGCTGTTAAGAAGGTTGCAGAAACCGAAAGACTATGGCTTACCATGGCCGCCTGCAAGCTTAATTCTGTTGCCTGGCCTTGTGTGTGTTATCTCTAACACCAAAACCGCAGGCACTCAATATAAGATGAAAAATACGACCTTGTACCAAAATCACATGTGCTATGTAATGTGAATAGTGTTGTTCACCGTGAAAGAGTAAAGCCATTGTTCTGTAAAATGTATCTTTTTAAAACTCCACTCCCTTTTTTTCCTCCAGCAGCTGCAAATGTTTCAAGCCTCCTCCTCTGTCCCAAAGGCTCTCTCAGATAAGGCGGTGAAAAAAAAACGCACTCACGATGACATGTTCTCTGAGCTCATGCAGTCGTCCGGCACTGACAGAGCTGTGTGGAGGGACACAATAGCAGAGTACAGAAGCAACAGAAGGCTGGCATTCAACAAGTTTTAAAGTGGCCTTTTCATTCCCTCCTACCCTCCTCCTACACCCCACCCGGGCTACCTTGTGAGTTATCTCCCTATTTTTATAATCAATTAATAAAGAATACATGTTTTTTAAATGATAGTGACTTTATTTCCTTTGCAAGCAAGCTGTGATCGAGGGGGGGGAGGGTGGTGGCTTACAGGGAATTTAGAGGCAACCAAGGGGGTGGGTTTTCATCAAGGAGAAACAAACAAAAGTGTCACACAGTACCCTGGCCAGTCATGAAACTGGTTTTCAAAGCTTCTCTGATGCACAGCGCTTCCTGCTGTGCTCTTCTAACCGCCCTGGTGTCTGGCTGCTCGTATTCAGCGGCCAGGTGATTTGCATCAACCTCCCACCCCGCCATAAACATCTCCCCCTTACTCTCACAGAGATTGTGGAGCACACAACAAGCAGCAACAACAATGGAAATATTGGTTTCGCTGAGGTCTGAGCAAGTCAGTAAACTGCGCCAGCGACCCTTTAAATGTCCAAATGCACACTCTACCACCATTTCTGCACTTGCTCAGCCTATAGTTGAACAGCTCCTTACAACTGTCCAGTGTGCCTGTGTACGGCTTCATGAGCCAGGGCATTAAGGGTTAGGCTGGGTCTCCAAGGATAACTATAGGCATTTCAACATCCCCAACAGTTATTTTCTGGTCTGAGAAGTAAATCCCTTCCTGCAGCCGTTTAAACAGACCAGAGTTCCTGAAGACGTGAGCGTCATGAACTTTTCCCGGCCATCCCACGTTGATGTTGGTGAAATGACCCTTGTGATCCACCAGTGCTTGCAACATTGTACCACAGTGCTTGTACCATTGAAAAGTACACCTTGTGGTTTATGTACTGGCTGCCCTGGTGGTCCGGTCCCAAGATAGGGATATGCGTTCTGTCTATAGTCCCACCACAGTTAGGGAATCCCATTGCAGCAAAGCTATCTAGTATGACCTGCACATTTCCCAGAGTCACTACCTTTGATAGCAGCAGCTCAATGATTGAGTTGGCTACTTGCATCACAGCAACCCCCACAGTAGATTTGCCCACTCCAAATTGATTACCGACTGACTGGTAGCTGTCTGGTGTTGCAAGCTTCCACAGGGCTATTGCCACTCGCTTGTGAACTGTGAGGGCTGCTCTCATCTTGGTATTCTTGTGCTTCAGGGCAGGGGAAAGCAAGTCACAAAGTTCCATGAAAGTGCCCTTATGCATGTGAAAGTTTCAGAGCCACTGGGAATCATCCCAGACCTGCAACACTATGCGGTCCCACCACTCTATGCTTGTTTCCCGGGCCCAGAATCGGCATTCCATGGCATGAGCCTGCCCCATTAACACCATGATCTCCAAATTGTGTTTATGTTCTCGTTACCGCACTGCCGTCGCCTCCTGGCTGAGTTTTTCAGGTGCTGATTCTGCATACACTGCACGATAATGCGCGAGGTGTTTACAATGGTCATAACTGCTGCAGTGAGCTGAACGGGCTCCATGCTTGTTGTGCTATGGCGTCTGCTCCTGCTCGGGCAATCCAGGGAAAAGGGCGTGAAACGATTGTTTGCCATTGCTCTGATGGAGGGAGGGGCAACTGACAACATGGCTTAGAGGGTTGGCTTACAGGGAATTAAAATCAACAAAGGGGATGGCTTTGCGAGAAACAGATTGGCCCCCTCAAGGATAGAACTCAAAACCTCAAGGATAGAACTCAAAACTGGGTTTAGCAGGCTGTTGATTTCACGGAGGGAGGGAGGAGAAAATGAATACAAAACAAATCTGGTCTATTTCTTGTTTTGAGCCACTTCATCTATCTTTATACATCTTGCTGGCAACAGACTGTGCATTACGACTGCTAGCCATCGTCATCTTTTGGGTGCTCGGCAGAAGAAGGTGCAGTATGACTGTTGGCCATCATCTTCTGCTGGCTGCTGATTAAAAGACAGTGCACTGCCGGTAGGACTGAATTACCATGAGACGAAACTTAAAAGGGAAATGACCTGGCTGAGTCACTCCCATGTTTGCCCAGGTACCCCTGACCTCATCAAGGTCAGTTAAAAGAGCACCCTGGACTACGTCGACGATGGCTACCAGTCATACTGCACTGTCTGCTGCCAAAAGGCAATGAGCTGCTGCTGTGTAGCAATGCAGTACCACGTCTGCCAGCACCCCGGAGACATACGGTGACGGTGAGCTGAGCGGGCTCCATGCTTGCCGTGGTATGGTGTCTGCATAGGTAACTCAAGAAAAAAGGCGCAAAACGATTGTCTGCCCTTGCTTTCAAGAAGGGAGGGAGAGAGGGAAGGGGGGCCTGACGATATGTATCCAGAACCACCCGTGACAATGTTTTAGCCCCATCAGGCATTGGGATTTCTACCCAGAATTCAAATGGGCAGCAGAGACTGCGGGATAGCTACCCACAGTGCAATGCTCCGGAAGTTGACGTTTGCCTCGGTACTGTAGACACACTCCGCCGACTACATGCACTTAAAGCATTTGTGTGGGGGGACACACAATCGACTGTATAAAAACGCTTTCTACAAAACCAACTTCTATAAATTCGACCTAATTTTGTAGTGTAGACAAGGCCTAGAGTAAGTCTACACTGCACACTCACAGGCAGCTTTGTTTTTCATATGTGTAGCTACACGCCACAGTGAAAAGCAGGCTGCATCTACACTGTGATGTGTAGCTACATGCCGTGGCAATGAAAGACTGGAGGGGGAGGCCTCCAGGAAAGGCTCCAGCAGCGGTGAAATCCAGAGCCTTTGCCTCTGGTGGGGAAAGGCTCCAGCAGTGAGAGCTGTCAGAAACTTTCTCCACTGCCACCCTCCCGCCAGAGCCTTTTCCCACTGCTGGAGGCTTTCCCTGCAGCAGGGAAAGACTCCGGTAGTGCAGAAGCAGTGGGACACTACACTGCTAAAAATAGCAATGTAGGAGGGGAAGGCATGGGTTGGATGTGTAAAGAGCTGTGTAGGGTACATACCCTCAGTTTCTTTATTGTACTTGCCTAAGCAATGCCTCACAGTCTACACTGCTATTTATACCCATGGTAGGAAGGCATGCAGCTTAGACATACCCTGAATAGCAGGTTGTGATGGCTGAAGAGTGATGTGGCGCCCAGTACCTTTCCTGGACTCCACATGCTGACAAAACTCCCATTGATTTCAGTGGTACAGGAACAGGCCTCTTATCAACCATATCCCTGCTATGATATTCCTGCCCTGAGAAGAGAGCCTCATCAGGTGGTTATATAACCTGGATTCCTACCAAATCATCCATATTGTATTTTTTTAATAAAGAGATACACTTTTAGCATACGACTTTCTGAACCTAAGAGAATTTTTATCTGTCTTTCCTGCAGCTCCAAGTTCTCAAAACACTGGCCTAGATTTTAATAACATGCAGCTCTTGCCTTCATCTTTCCATCCCCAGCATAAGATCCATCTGCAAATTGTTAGTGTCCCCACCTTTGGAGCTCAGAGAAGCACATCTGTTGCCAATAAAGGAGGATTTGATTCTAGCAAGGGGTGACCTGATCATCTCACAGACTTATCTTTCCAAGGAAAAAAGCTGCCTAGGGTTCATCTGCCTGTAGAAAGTGTTCTTTTCACTTAAATCAATGGACTTCTATTTAGTGTGCCTGTGGTTTTGGAGACAGTGTAAATCAAACGTCAATGACTTTTTAATTGCTATCAATAAATCTCCTCACACCCTTAAATAAGGGCATTATAAACTGAAAGTTTCCAAAGAAAAAGAGAAGCGTTACTTTGATCCTTTTAAGCATTATTTAGAACTCTACCTTTATTTGATTTACTGGGAAGATTAAACAGCATTATTATGGGTGAATTAATATTTCCATGTTGTAATACTTTAGAATGAAGTAAAGAGACAGAACTGCTGGTCTGAATTTGTGCAGAGACATGGGACAAGAAACATGAATGTCTGGATTCTGACCTAAAATGTTCCCTCCAATGAGCATATATAATAAATAAAATACATGATTATAACAATAATTAGGAATTATAAAGCAGCTTTTATCAGAAGCTCTTACAGCATTTATCAACATTAATGAGAAGAGGTATAGAAATGCTAAGGAAAAAAATATTTAGGCCAGATTCTGCTGTCCTTACACAGAGTAGTACCTGACTCCACAATAAATATAACTGGTTTCAGTGGGATTGATGATGGAGTAAGGCACTGCTTAGTGTAAGGGAGACAGAATTTGGCCCTTACTGAACGTTTGAAATAAAAACTGAATTTGTGTCCATGATAGTTGTGCCACCTCTCATTCACTTTCTATTCACATTCAGATTATTATTTGTTAATAACAGTAGTGCTTAGAGACCATGGAAAAACAGAGCACCATTGCATTAGACACTGCAGTAGATAGTTCTTGCCTCCAAAGAGTTTATAATCTAAATAATATACATACAAGTGAGATTTTGCTCACATAAAATGTCATGAAGTCCTCTGTGAATACTTCTCACTAGTATGCATGCTACAAGGGTTGCAAATAATCATGTAAATGCATTTGCGCTAATATTTATGTTCAAGTGTCTTCCTCTTGTTTATAAGAGATACGGTCACCCAGTGTCAGTAGGAAAAAAAAAACTTACTATGTGACTTAGTTACATTGCAGATAGCAAATTATGAATAGCCAGTATAGAAAGCAAGTCACAGTGAATAGTTTTCCAGGAAACAATCAACTGAAATTTGTGTGTGTAAAATAGTTGTCAAATAATTTTCAATAGCAAATAAATTCATAGGTTAAACGAAAATCAGTGGCTGTTTGTAGAGTGTTCACCAACAGAAAGCAGCTACATTTGTTAAATAAATTGTTGCAAATATTTAATTCAACTTTAAGAGAGGAATTAAACCTCATAAGAACATAAGAATGTTCATACTGGGTCAGACCAAAGGTCCAGCTAGCCCAGTATCCTGTCTTCTGACAGTGGCCATTCCAGGTGCCCCAGAAGGAATGAACAGAACAGGCAGTCATCTAGTGATCCATCCCCTGTCACCCATTCCCAGCTTCTGGCAATAGAGGCTAGGGACACCACACCTGCCCTCCTGGCTAATAGCCATTGATGGACCTATCATCCATGAATTTACCTCCCCAAATCCCAGAGATGTAGGGAGGTATACTTATCCCTATTTTACACTTGGAGCAACTGAGGAAGAGAAAGAATAAGTGATTTGCCCAAGAGGTCAAACAGTAGACCATGCTTCCTTATTATCCTACATCTCCCCCAGCCTTTAGTAAAGATTACTTTGAAATGGAGGGGTACAGTACAAAACCTGTAGAACCACTTCTGATTCAGATTCCCTGAAAGCTTCATCTCCTCTTTGCTTAATTAGATTTGTCACAAGCTGGGCTTTTCTACCTGTATTTACCAATGAATTGCTTACATCATTGCTATGGCCAATAAACTTTATGAGCTAGACAGACAATGGAGCCCAAAGGAAACTAGTGGGCAATGTATATAATATTATGTGTGTACCATGACTATGAACACGTATAGCAGTGAGGGAACAGAACTTTAAAAACTTGGACTAGAGCAGATGCCATAATAAGTCAACATATACAGACCGTTATAGTCCTGTGATACTTGACATACATCAGCATTTCCCTTAATTTAGAATAGGATATAAATATGCAAAAAGTAAAAGAGTACTTGTGGCACCTTAGAGACTAACAAATTTATTTGAGCATAAGCTTTCATGAGCTACTGCATGAAGTGAGCTGTAGCTCACGAAAGCTTATGCTCAAATACATTTGTTAGTCTCCAAGGTGCCACAAGAACTCCTTTTCTTTTTGCGAATACAGACTAACACGGCTGCTACTCTGAAACCTGTGGATATAAATATGACAGGTTTCAGAGTAGCAGCCATGTTAGTCTGTATTCGCAAAAAGAAAAGGAGCTCTTGTGGCACCTTAGAGACTAACAAATGTATTTGAGCATAAGCTTTCGTGAGCTACAGCTCACTTCATCGGATGCATTTGGTGGAAAATACAAATGCATCCGATGAAGTGAGCTGTAGCTCATGAAAGCTTATGCTCAAATAAATTTGTTAGTCTCCAAGATATAAATATGGTATCTCAGATAGCTCCGAGTTACAGCTGACTAGTTTGCATATTGGGCTGCTGGTCCTTTTACTTTCTCTTTCCTTCCCTCTTTACTACAATACTTGACTGTCAGTCCAGAAGAACAAAAGATTCGTTATCAGCGTTCAAGATACATCTGGTCTAAGAAACATCGCCTTAAAAGAAAAGTACTATTGTGCCACCAGCTGTGTTAAATTGCTGCCTCTAGCCTATTGTGGGACAATTCAAGCCTGCCTGTAAAACAGATAATAGGAAGGTATGTATGTTGCCAAGGAAACCTTTGAGGGCAAGTTTGCTGTATAAATAATTCCAGTTTGAGCGACAGGAGAAGTGCCCAGTGGCTTCTGCTTTCCTATAGCAGAAAGGTGGGGAAATAGGAGAAGTGCCTGGCATGTGTGAGTGGGAAGTAGTATAGAATCAACAAAGATGTTCCACCAGAGGCTAGACAGTGAAAACAACCAGTAGAATCCCCCTTCAGCTGGGAGCAACCAGGGAAAAAGCTGGTGGATCCCTCCTTCGGAAGAAGGGACAAGGGAAGCTGGTAGATTCTTCAGCTCCAGGCGAGAGTAGAGAAAAGGGAATGATAGGCATGTATCCACTCTCTGAGAGGATCTAAAACAGGAGGTAGACATCAGCTTCCTTCCCTTTGGCATGGGGTGAGGGGGTGCAGGGTAAGTGGCTGTGTGAGTCCCCCAATCAGTGTAGCTAGGCAAGAGAAATAGCAGATTCATAGATTCATAGATACTAAGGTCAGAAGGGAGCATTCTGATCATCTAGTCCGACCTCCTGCACAGCGCAGGCCACAGAATCTCACCCACCCACTCCTATGAAAAACCTCACCCATGTCTGAGCTATTGAAGTCCTTAAATCATGGTTTAAAGACTTCAAGGAGCATAGCAGATTCACATCCCTACAGACAGAAAGTATGTTAGCAGATGATAGGCAGGGGATGGATGGTGGAATAAGGAAATGGCAAGAAAGGATATTAAGGCTTCTGAAAGTACAGACATAGGGATATAAAATAGCATCAATACATTTTTAATACAAAGAAAAGGAGTACTTGTGGCACCTTAGAGACTAACAAATATATTTGAGCATAAGCTTTCGTGAGCTACACTTTCATGAAGTGAGCTGTAGCTCACGACAGCTTATGCTCAAATATATTTGTTAGTCTCTAAGGTCCCACAAGTACTCCTTTTCTTTTTGCAAATACGGACTAACACAGCTGCTACTCTGAAACCTACATTTTTAATGCTCTCCAAGCATATTGAAAATAGCTTTTCTGTTTGGGGTATGGCCTGATGCGACAGAACACATGGTGACTTGGCACTTACTTTGGATGGCCTGCATAATTCACACATGGCTTCATCTTTCATTAGTTATGTGATGACACCAACATATGTACTCTCACCTTCTCCGTGCCAGTTGGTTTTGTAGCAGTCACGTGTAGTACTACACTGGCACAACATAGCTCTGAAGTGGTGGCCTAGAGGAGAGAACAATGGACTGGAACTCAGGAGACCTGGGTGCTATTCCTGGCTCTGCCACTGGCCTGCTGTGTAACCTTGGGCAAGTCACTTCACCTCCCTGTGTCTCAGTTTCCCCCTCTGTACAATGGGTATAATGATGCTGACCTCCTTAGTAAAAAGCTTTGAGATGGAAAGTGCTAGATAAGAGCTAGAACCCCTACATGAATATCAGATCAAAGTATACAAAAAAGTACCCCTTAGCAAACTGATAGGAAACATACCCAAATGAACATATCAGGCTTGGCAGCTGGGGTGCTGTGACATCTGCTTAATAAATTAATAATCAATCATCTCACTGTTATCTTGTGCTCCTGCCCCCCACCTTGTTTGTTGTGTCCACCTAGGGCCAGACCACAAAGGCAAATTAGGATATATGTACACTGCATAGTGTACCTGTCCAGGCACACACACATGCAAACCTGTGCTTGCCAAGCTCTCCTGCAAGCATGCACACTGCAGTGGTATACACACCCCATACCATGTCCACCCTGATGGTGCGTTGACTTGTATAGGATGCTTCGCTTTCTGGAGGGTGAATCCCAGGGTTCTTAGCACCTTGTTAGATGGAGCTGCTCTAGGGCTTGGTTCATGGAGTGCTGTGGGAGAACTTGCCTGCCCATCCTCTCACCCAGTGTGGAAGTGTTCTCAGCCAACACACCCAGCCAAGGCATTTCTGGCTCTGCATGCTCCCGGCTTTATCAGTTCTACCCAGAGACAGGACATGTCTCCAGCACTGGGGGAAGAGCTTTTCTGCTCACAGGGTCACTGTTATTGCAGGATACAGACAGAGTGTCTACGAGATGGTGGTAGACATTTCAGTGGCACTGCTGTGTGCTGGGTGACTGACATATTTCCCCTCTGCTTCTGTGAATTGGGTTTAGCTTTGTTGAAAATCCAGCAGATCATGTGCAATGAAGGATTAAACACCAAGTGGCTATATTTGAACCAGGAAGTTGCTTCCGGTGTATTAGGAAGCCTGTGGGAAGTTGGGAGGTGGAAGGATGGAACACATAGGCCACAAGAATTGTGGGATAGCGTACTAGCTGATTATCTGAACATGAGCCTGACAAACCATGCTTTAGATACATCCTCACTGCAAAGCAGGCAGCGGAGACATACAGTACAGAAGGACATGGGCTTGGACCTATACCCTTGATAAGCCAGCAAGCCCATGTTCTGAGGGCATGTGTCTGAGAACTGCGCGTGGATGGTAGGGAGCATTAGATTTAAACATGTCACAGCCCATGTCACCCTTGCTCTTGGCTCAGTGTTGGAGCACCTCACTCTTACGTGCCCTGCCACCCCCCCCCCCAAGTGAGGTGCCCAGGCCCTCAATATAGTTCATGGGACGAGAGAAGTGTCTAAGAATGGAATCCACAAAAACTAGCACACTGAGTGGGGGAGACATTTAGGAAGCCAATAGGATATGCTGAGGAGAGGGGTGTGGCTGAAGCTCTGCCACTCAGAGGGCGCTAGGTGCCTAAGTCCTGTCTGGCAAAAAATACCACAGTGGTAGTGTAGCTTCTATTCTAATCTTTAGCCCAATATGTGAGAGGCCTAGGTTCAATTCCATCCTACATCTGGTATGGAGTAGGGACTTGAACTTGCATCTCCCTCCTCCCAGGAGGGTGCCAAACCCACCAGGCTATGAGGTATTCTAGGATGAGGTGCTCTGAATCTTTCCTGTTAAAGCTATTCCACTGTGTATTAATACTTAAATAGTCATTGGCCCAGAGACAGAATGACTCTATAGCCCACTGGTTAGGGCACTCATCTGGGAGGGGGAGATCCAAATACACACACACACACACACACACACAGTGCCTAGCAAGCACTAACTGGAAGCTCTGGATACAACAACAATACAAACAAAAATTAAGAATATAATAATAAAGATGATACTTATCACTACATAATATTGTCCCTCAACAGCAGTAATGTACATAGAATCATAGAATCATAGAATATCAGGGTTGGAAGGGACCCCAGAAGGTCATCTAGTCCAACCCCCTGCTCAAAGCAGGACCAAGTCCCAGTTAAATCATCCTAGCCAGGGCTTTGTCAAGCCTGACCTTAAAAACCTCTAAGGAAGGAGATTCTACCACCTCCCTAGGTAACGCATTCCAGTGTTTCACCACCCTCTTAGTGAAAAAGTTTTTCCTAATATCCAATCTAAACCTCCCGCATTGCAACTTGAGACCATTACTCCTCGTTCTGTCATCTGCTACCATTGAGAACAGTCTAGAGCCATCCTCTTTGAAACCCCCTTTCAGGTAGTTGAAAGCAGCTATCAAATCCCCCCTCATTCTTCTCTTCTGCAGACTAAACAATCCCAGCTCCCTCAGCCTCTCCTCATAAGTCATGTGCTCTAGACCCCTAATCATTTTTGTTGCCCTTCGCTGTACTCTTTCCAATTTATCCACATCCTTCTTGTAGTGTGGGGCCCAAAACTGGACACAGTACTCCAGATGAGGCCTCACCAGTGTCGAATAGAGGGGAACGATCACGTCCCTCGATCTGCTCGCTATGCCCCTACTTATACATCCCAAAATGCCATTGGCCTTCTTGGCAACAAGGGCACACTGCTGACTCATATCCAGCTTCTCGTCCACTGTCACCCCTAGGTCCTTTTCCGCAGAACTGCTGCCGAGCCATTCGGTCCCTAGTCTGTAGCGGTGCATTGGATTCTTCCATCCTAAGTGCAGGACCCTGCACTTATCCTTATTGAACCTCATTAGATTTCTTTTGGCCCAATCTTCCAATTTGTCTAGGTCCTTCTGTATCCTATCCCTCCCCTCCAGCGTATCTACCACTCCTCCCAGTTTAGTATCATCCGCAAATTTGCTGAGAGTGCAATCCACACCATCCTCCAGATCATTTATGAAGATATTGAACAAAACGGGCCCCAGGACCGACCCCTGGGGCACTCCACTTGACACCGGCTGCCAACTAGACATGGAGCCATTGATCACTACCCGTTGAGCCCGACAATCTAGCCAGCTTTCTACCCACCTTATAGTGCATTCATCCGGCCCATACTTCCTTAACTTGCTGACAAGAATGCTGTGGGAGACCGTGTCAAAAGCTTTGCTAAAGTCAAGAAACAATACATCCACTGCTTTCCCTTCATCCACAGAACCAGTAATCTCATCATAAAAGGCGATTAGATTAGTCAGGCATGACCTTCCCTTGGTGAATCCATGCTGACTGTTCCTGATCACTTTCCTCTCCTCTAAGTGCTTCAGGATTGATTCTTTGAGGACCTGCTCCATGATTTTTCCAGGGACTGAGGTGAGGCTGACCGGCCTGTAGTTCCCAGGATCCTCCTTCTTCCCTTTTTTAAAGATGGGCACTACATTAGCCTTTTTCCAGTCATCCGGGACTTCCCCCGTTCGCCACGAGTTTTCAAAGATAATGGCCAAGGGCTCTGCAATCACAGCCGCCAATTCCCTCAGCATTCTCGGATGCAATTCGTCCGGCCCCATGGACTTGTGCACGTCCAGCTTTTCTAAATAGTCCCTAACCACCTCTATCTCTACAGAGGGCTGGCCATCTCTTCCCCATTTTGTGATGCCCAGCACAGCAGTCTGGGAGCTGACCTTGTTAGTGAAAACAGAGGCAAAAAAAGCATTGAGTACATTAGCTTTTTCCACATCCTCTGTCACTAGCTTGCCTCCCTCATTCAGTAAGGGGCCCACACTTTCCTTGGCTTTCTTCTTGTTGCCAACATACCTGAAGAAACCCTTCTTGTTACTCTTGACATCTCTTGCTAGCTGCAGCTCCAGGTGCGATTTGGCCCTCCTGATATCTTTCCTACATGCCCGAGCAATATTTTTATACTCTTCCCTGGTCATATGTCCAACCTTCCACTTCTTGTAAGCTTCTTTTTTATGTTTAAGATCCGCTAGGATTTCACCATTAAGCCAAGCTGGTCGCCTGCCATATTTACTATTCTTTCGACTCATCGGGATGGTTTGTCCCTGTAACCTCAACAGGGATTCCTTGAAATACAGCCAGCTCTCCTGGACTCCCTTCCCTTTCATGTTAGTCCCCCAGGGGATCCTGGCCATCTGTTCCCTGAGGGAGTCAAAGTCTGCTTTCCTGAAGTCCAGGGTCCGTATCCTGCTGCTTACCTTTCTTCCCTGCGTCAGGATCCTGAACTCAACCAACTCATGGTCACTGCCTCCCAGATTCCCATCCACTTTTGCTTCCCCCACTAATTCTACCCGGTTTGTGAGCAGCAGGTCAAGAAAAGCGCTCCCCCTAGTTGGCTCCCCTAGCACTTGCACCAGGAAATTGTCCCCTACGCTTTCCAAAAACTTCCTGGATTGTCTATGCACCGCTGTATTGCTCTCCCAGCAGATATCAGGAAAATTAAAGTCACCCATGAGAATCAGGGCATGCGATCTAGTAGCTTCCGTGAGTTGCCGGAAGAAAGCCTCATCCACCTCATCCCCCTGGTCCGGTGGTCTATAGCAGACTCCCACCATGACATCACTCTTGTTGCACACACTTCTAAACTTAATCCAGAGACACTCAGGTTTTTCCACAGTTTCGTACCGGAGCTCTGAGCAGTCATACTGCTCCCTTACATACAGTGCTACTCCCCCACCTTTTCTGCCCTGCCTGTCCTTCCTGAACAGTTTATAACCATCCATGACTGTACTCCAGTCATGTGAGTTATCCCACCAAGTCTCTGTTATTCCAATCACGTCATAATTCTTTGACATCACCAGGACCTCCAGTTCTCCCTGCTTGTTTCCAAGGCTTTGTGCATTTGTATATAAGCACTTGAGATAACCTGTTGATCGCCCCTCATTCCCAGTATGAGGCAGGAGCCCTCCCCTCACAGACATTCCTGCCTGTGCTTCCTCCCGGTATCCCGCTTTCCCACTTACCTCAGGGCTTTGGTCTCCTTCCCCCGGTGAACCTAGTTTAAAGCCCTCCTCACTAGGTTAGCCAGCCTGCTGGCAAAGATGTTCTTCCCTCTCTTCGTAAGATGGAGCCCGTCTCTGCCCAGCACTCCTCCTTCATGGAACACCATCCCATGGTCAAAGAATCCAAAGCCTTCTCTCCGACACCACCTGCGTAGCCATTCGTTGACCTCCACGATTCGACGGTCCCTACCCAGGCCTTTTCCTTCCACGGGGAGGATGGACGAGAACACCACTTGCGCCTCCAACTCCTTTATCCTTCTTCCCAGAGCCACGTAGTCCGCAGTGATCCGCTCAAGGTCATTCTTGGCAGTATCATTGGTGCCCACGTGGAGAAGCAGGAAGGGGTAGCGATCCGAGGGCTTGATGAGTCTCGGCAGTCTCTCCGTCACATCACGAATCTTAGCCCCTGGCAAGCAGCAGACTTCTCGGTTTTCCCGGTCAGGGCGGCAGATAGATGACTCAGTCCCCCGGAGGAGAGAGTCCCCGACCACCACCACCCGCCTTCTCCTCTTGGGAGTGGTGGTCGTGGAACCCCCAACCTCAGGACATCGCATCTCATGCCTCCCAACCAGCGGAGTCTCCTTCTGCTTTCTCCCCCCAGACCTATCATCTGGTCCACTCTCCGCAATGGTACCTGTGGAGAGAACATGAAAGCGGTTAGTTACCTGTGTCTGTGTTACTGGAACCCGGACATTCCGCTTACCTCTTCTGGAGGTCACATGTTGCCAAGCTTCTTCACTGGCCTCTTGGCTCCTCTGTGCAACCTGCTCTATATCTTTAGAGCTTTGTGCCCCTAGAAGGCTATCCTGAGTTTGGTCCAGAAAATCCTCAGTCTCTCGTATACTACGCAGGGTCGTTACCTGTTGCTCCAGACCTTCAATCTTCTCTTCCAATATGGAGACCAGCTTGCACTTTGTACAGACAAAGTCGCTTCTGTCCTGTGGAAGAAAGACAAACATGGCACATCCAGTGCAGGTCACAACAACTGAACCCCCCCCTTCCATATCACCTACCTACTATGAGCTTCCTCAGAGACGTTGGCAAGATGTAAGCCTCACTGGGCTCACTCCAGGCGAACTCCCAGGCAAACTCCTGCTGTGAGCTGCTCTGCTGTCCCCGCTGCTCCGCTGCCGCTCAGCTGGTTCGCGAGGCTCTGGCTATTTTTAAACAGCCAGGCTTCCCTGACGCAAACACACAGACACCCTAATGCCCGCCCCCTGCAGGCTAGCAGCCAATCAGACACTCACTCAGGCTCTCTCCCTGCCCTCCCAGCAAACACACGCTCGGATACTTCCTCAGCAAGCAAACACACACACTCGGATACTTACCAGTCCCAGGCAAACTCCTGCTGTGAGCTGCTCTGCTGTCCCCGCTGCTCCGCTGGTTCGCTGCCGCTACATACTTTTCCCCAACTAGGATTCAAAGTATACATTTTAAGGAGTTAGGGCCAAAATACAACTTCCTCTCTGCGACAGCCTCTTTCTACTCTAAGTGAGGTTAATGGGAGTTGGATCAGGCTGGGATGTCCCTGTTTGCTTTTGGAGATGGGCACATATTGTAAAGAGCCATTATGCTTAGTACTTATAAAACGCTATTCCCTCACACTGGAAACCACAGATGCTGGATTTATTACACAAGTCAGTGCATTGCACAACCTCTAGAAGACATTTTTAAAATGACCTAGTGGGGAAAATAATCTAATCTAAAAATAATCTTTCGTCATTTATTAAATGAGTGATTTACAAAATAATTTAGTGTCTTTCTGCAATAGATTGTTTTAATTTTTCTGTTAAATCTGAAAGTCATCTCAGGGTTTATCCTTTGAAGTTGCACATTAGCTCAACGAGCAGCTTCTCTCCAATTCTGATGCTGATTGGATTTCTTGCCAAATGGAATGATGTTTTGCTCTTTAAAACTTGACATCTCCCTGGCTCTACAGACTGAGATAGTTAGGAATGAAGTAGTAGAAATTAACTATAAGTAACAGGTCATTTCCGATAGACCCATTAGGATTCCTAATCTTTCCCTAGCTTCCAAGCACATGCACTCAATATCCATTTTCCTGGCAGATCAGTTAAGATTACTCCCTTCACTTCACTAGGATTTTGATAACAGTTAATGCTTAGTCACATTATTTCAGTTCCTAATTCATTATGCTGGTGTATCATCTAAAGTGTTAAATTAAACTTCACTCAAAAAATCCCAAATTAATGAAATGTTCCCTTAATCCAGTTGTTTTCCTTTTCCTATAAGGGCAATAAATTCCATCTAATCAAATGCTTTCTTTTTAATTCTAGTTTAATAGACCTCTGGAATTCTCAGTGTGGGAATGTCTAGGGTTTCATACAATGAGAGAGTATGGTGGAGTCACCCTTGCTGGAGACCTCACTAAATCTGAAATATTTGCTGGGCATAGAAGAATGTGTTCTGTATCTAGTGCTCTGCAAAGTCAGTGACCTGTTTTCATTTTTAGTTTATGCAGATTCAAACCTCGGAGTTTTTTGTTGATATTGATTCAAACAGCTCCTCAAACTCAAATTTAGTGAGATGGCCATGTTTTGCCTGTTTTCAGGTTAAAATAATATGAAACCAAGGAATTTCACATACTTTCTACCCCAAACCATGAATTGTCTCATCTTCACTTTCTCCAACTTCAACCCAAGTTTTTTCAAAACTTAGATTTCAGATTTTGTATGCAAGTTTTGTCTAGCTCCTACTGTAATCATGGAGTAAGGAAAATCCTATGCTTAAGGTATAAGACTGATAATCAGGGGATCTGGATTCTGAGTGAACTTCTGGCCCTGCTGAAGCCAGTGGCAATTTTATTATTCACTTCAGTAGGGCCAGGATTTTATCTCCATACCCAACTCTGCCTTCGACTTCCTGTGTTATCTTGGGCAAGTAACTTAATCTCTCTGTGCCTCAGTTTAACTTTGTGTAAAGAAAGGGATATCATCATCTTCCTATCTCACAAAGGTGTAGTGAAGTTTAATTGATTAATATTTGTGAGAATCTTAGGTGTTAATGTGAGGAGTGCCTATAAACAAAATAATGACAATAGTTTCATGTTGGTTTTACTGTGTGTTTAATTGGAATTCATATTCTACATGGTATGACAAAAACTGAATGGCAAATAAAACGCTACAGTTGGAATTACTAGATTACATCAGGTTTCCTCACGACAAGTTCCTATTTTCTCATGATATTATGTATGCTGAAAACATTCTTTAAACTGAGACCAATAAATCAGTTGGAATGATTATTGTGCAAAGAAAAAATGAAAAGGGGAAAAGAATGGAGTGATTAATATATTGTATTTATAAGGAATCCCTAACAAGAATTTCATATATCAAAGAGCCTCACAAAATATAGATAGATTGGCATCATGATGTCCCCATTCAGCCTACAGGAACTGTAACTTTCCTCACACAAAGAAAAGGAGTACTTGTGGCAACTTAGAGACTAACAAATTTATTAGAGCCTAAGATTTCGTGAGCTACAGCTCACTTCATCGGATGCATGTAGCTCACGAAAGCTTAGGCTCTAATAAATTTGTTAGTCTCTAAGGTGCCACAAGTACTCCTTTTCTTTTTGCAAATACAGACTAACACGGCTGCTACTCTGAAACCTGTCATTTTCCTCACACAAAAAGCCAGAGCCTGACTCTTTTCCCCTTGCATGGTGAATGTTTAAACTGTTTCTGAATGGTATTTTCAAGTGTATCCCAAATAATCATTCCAATCTGCTACACTGTCTATTCCTACCCTACCAGAGTGCATGCTATTGCATTAGCCCTAGCCTTTAAAAGGGGAAAGAGGCCACAAGTCCCCAGAATAAATTGCGGATGAAACAGACTAATTGGTCTCAAAATCAAAACATATGGCTTCTTTCAGGATCTTGACTTTTTAAATACTTGTTTAAAGTAAACATTTGCAATTCCTCATGAAAGGCACTTTCCTCCCTGAATCCTCTTGACCTTCAGTGACCTTCCTTCCCAACAGCACATTGCTTTACCTCTGGGGATGATTAAATGTTGAGAGGCTTTTTTTTCTTTTATCCCCCAAATTTGTCTCCAAGGGCTGACTGAAGAGTTGGCTTGAAAAACGAACCTTGATCAGAAAGATAGAATATGCCAAGAAGGATTGCTCCACCTGCGAACCCCACAGCTGGACGTTAAGGGGGAAAATTGCTGTTCATACATGGTGTCTCAGGGATTTGCAGTCAAATATGGGAAAACACACACACACATACAAATCACCTAATACCCAACTGAGAAGCTAAGTATTCAATCTTATCTTTGAACAGTGAGGCAGTCAGACTGCCTAACATACCAGTGACAGACGAGCAGTGCAAGAAGAGAAAGTCCTAGACAAAAAAAGCATCACCAGGACAAGATATTCTTAAATGTGGCCTATGGCTGCCCATTCCCTCTAACAGCAAGGCCTGGACAAAGCTGATTGACTACAGGCTGTTATTGCTGGTGAACTCAGCTACACAATTCCCATTCATCTTTAAGGCCCAGTTTCAGGAAAACATCCCTACTCAGGATGCTTAATTTTAACATCTCATTGCAGCCATTCTATTCATTATTATTTGCATTCTGGTAATGCCTAGAGGTCCCAGCCCTAATGTGCTAGCAGCCGTAAAAACTTCTAAGGAGATGATCCATAGATTGAAACATAACCTGGCGGTCAGTGTGTGTTATGTGCCTGATCCATAGAGGGTGAGAGTCTGGTACAACCCCCAGCTACAGAGGCTGGTTCTTTAGTTCAGGCTTTCAGCTCTGGACATCTCCAAGTCAATCCCTGGAGCTGGCCAAGTTGGTGGCCATTGCATATGTACTTGGACTTAAGCACACACTGTAGTTCTTTCTTGGAATGCAGCCTACAGAAATATGCAAGTGACTATTAGAGTTGTGGACATTTAATTTGGAAAAAGAGATTCCCATGAGATTCCTTCCCTAAGGCTCTCTTTAAAGTATGGAATAGAAACTAACCAGGGCTATGAGAAACAAAGGGACAGGTTGTTCCTGGCCCTTGCATGGATGATGCAGGGCTAGACTGAGGAATTTTGACTCCTAACTGCCACTTTAGGCACGTAGGTCCAAAATGCAGATCCTTAAAATCCCCTTTAAATCCCTGCTCAGCTGCTGCCTAACACTCTAACCTACATTCTTTAGGCATCTTCGTTTCTGCCAATAAAGGCCCCTAGTTGCCTACAAATCTGCCAGTGAGCATGCATCCTGAGGCCTGGCATCTACCTTATAGAATCATAGAATATCAGGGTTGGAAGAGACCTCAGGAGGTCATCTAGTCTAACCCCCTGCTCAAAGCAGGACCAACACCAACTAAATCATCCCAGCCAGGCCTTTGTCAAGCCAGGCCTTAAAAACCTCTAAGGATGGAGATTCCACCACCTCCCTAGGTAACCAATTCCAGTACTTCACCATCCTCCTAGTGAAAAAGTGTTTCCCAATATCCAACCTAGACCTCCCCCACTGCAACTTGAGACCATTGCTTCTTGTTGTGTCATTTGCCACCACTGAGAACAGCCTAGCTACATCCTCTTTGGACCCCCCCTTCAGGTAGTTGAAGGCTGCTATCAAATCCCCCCTCACTCTTCTCTTCTGCAGACTAAATAATCCCAGTTCCCTCAGCCTCTCCCCATAAATCATGTGCCCCAGCCCCCTAATCATTTTCGTTGCCCTCCGCTGGACTCTCTCCAATTTGTCCACATCCCTTCTGTAGTGGGGGGGACCAAAACTGGATGCAATACTCCAAGTGTGGTCTCTCTAGTGCCAAATAGGGGGGAATAATCTAATGGCAATGCTCTTACTAATACAGCCCAATATGCCATTGGCCTTCTTGGCAACAAGGGCACACTGCTGACTCATATCCATGTCTAAGCCCTGGCAGGATCCTCACTTTAGGCATTCCACCACCCATCTCACAATATGCCAGGCTGGCTTTGTCCTGAAGGGAAGCCTTGCAGATGAGTTCTTGTTAATAAGCTGAAATCACCCTATCCATTTAGCTAGGAGTCAGTGAACAGGGCATTAGAGAAACAGATGCTATGAAAGCAACAGTTACAGTTTCCAAAATTGTTTTTAGGATGTAACAAACATTTCCAAACATCTGAAAATCTTTCTTCGCATCTGGAATAAGGAGAGCAATTACTCTGAGTAAAAGAAATAATTGATCACTGAAGATTTGGTATTTTATATTCAGTATATAACCACTCCAAGTATGTGTGTTTTTGTAACAGAAGAATATGCCAATTTCTGTTGTCTCTCTCATTATAAGATATCCTCATTTGTATCCTTTTTTAGTTCTATTTTGTGAAACTTGATGACCAGGACGTCCCTTCCAGTCCTATATCCTGTGTTCCCAAGTAAAACAAACTCTTAAAACATTTTAAACCATATTTGCAGATAAGAAGATAGAATCTAATGTTCTGGCAATACTGCTAACATGGGAAGGCTACATTTTTAGGCCTGGACTACAAAAGAATTTCATTGCTTCACCTCCAGATGTTAGTTTAAACTGACTTAGTTTAATGAGTACAAAAGGCTGTGTGGACACTGTTAATTTGGTTTAAACATCTCAAAGTGCGAGATGCTCCAGTGATTTGGGTGCTAGCCTAGAAACTGGGACTAGTTCCCTGTTCTACTACAGACTTTCTGTGTGATCTTGAGCACTTGCTCTCTTTCTGTGCCCACGTCCCAATCTGTAAAATGGGGACAATCGCTGCCTCACAGGGGGGTTCTCAAGGTACATATATTACAGGTTGTGAGGTGCTCAGATAGTATAGTAATAGGAACCATATAAAGTACTGTCATACAAGACTTTTTGGTTGATTTAAATGTATTAGGAATCAATTTAAAGTTAACCCAAATATGTCACTCTTAAATGGAAATAAGACTGTTCAAATGCAAGGGCAGAGGGGACATGTGGAGGAGCATGTGGAGACCTCCCTTCTCCCAGTGTGCAGATTGGCTTGTGCTGAGCATGCTGTAACACTACAGAAGGTGGCTGCCCTCACTCTACTCTCCCCGCCCCCGCACTATCGGCAGGCACGAGTCATCTCTGACCAAGGGATTGCACTGATTTAACTAAATTGGTGCAGAAATCTAAATTAGACCAGTGCAACTTTCTTACATAGATAAGGCCTTAAACACAGGCACATCATATGTCCATGCAAACTGAGAATTGAGTGGACAAAGCATGTATGTACATATGCCAGTAGATCTTTGAGCATGTTATTGCCTGGTTTTATATGTAGTTATATGTTTGTGTATGCATACAACTTTTAAGGGCACATATCAGGTTCCTATGTTAGAAAATCTGGCCCTTAATGACCTTTTTTTAAAGGATCTAGCATAATTATTTTAGTGTGGAATCAAAGATTATACTGAAAACAATGTTTTTTGGGAAGAAAAGTTTTGAAATGACCCTCACTGGGTGACAATAACAGGAGCTGGGACATTGAGCAGCTGCTTAGTCCCAAAAAGAGACATTTCTGTTTCAACCAGGGTTTAATTTTAGGAACTTCTTTGACATCCTTAAATTCACAGCTGACACTGGATGACATTCTCTGTTGCTGAAAATGAATCATTGGAAAAATGGAAGTAAATCTGAGCATTATTTGCATAAGTGATAATGTAAGTCATAAATGGAGACCTGAAGGTCCCGAAGGGGAGACCTAGGGCATAAATATTAAAAAGCTTGAATAGCATAAGAAGAATTGTGTGACTATAATTTTTGTTGCTGCATTAATATAGTTCATATGAAGTTGCTAACTACATGGAGCAAGTTTTCCTCCTCTTGCTGATAATGAGCTCTCAGTTGGACCCACACAGTTCTCTCATTTGCAATGCAGGTAAGAAGCAGACAAGTATACACTTGTCTTTGAAAAGCACTGAGTGCGAACCTCAAGGGAAACCACTCTTGAGATCTACAGATGAAAAGTGCTTTATAAGATCTAAGTATTATATTACATATTATTAGTATTAAGCTTTTTTAAAAAATGTAGAAGTAATTAAATTTAGAACTGCTATTTTAAAAAAAGTAGCCTGGACTATCTGGTGGATGAACTAGCTATGAAAATAAGTGACAAACTCGGAAATAACATGCTGAGAATACACCCAAAGAAAATTCCAGTTTCTGGACCACCATCTTTTTTATGAACTGGCTCAGATAAAAGACCCACACAAACCTTTAGCACAACCCTATAATAGAAACAAACCTCTGTGGTTCTAAAATGTTCAGACAACTTCAGTCATTTTACCATATTATTTTTCATTCTCACACACCTGTGTGTCTAGAAGCTGAAGTGCTAAAATACTGCAAAAAAGCTGTTCTTTACACAATATTTACAATCACACAGTATTTCTAGAAGAACTAAGGACTAGTAACCTCATGTGAAAGCATGATTGTGAGATTTCCACCTGCTTCTAGGGTTGCCAGACCTGATAACTTGATGCTTATCAAAAATGAACCTTCTCCTATCACTGCTATTCATTTCATTTTTCTAACAGAATGTATATTGCACTTGTAATTTCACAAAATGTGGACCAATATATAGGGAGACCAGATAGCAACTGTGAAAAAAAGGGACGGGGTGGAGGGTAAGAGGTACCTCTATAAGAAAAAGTCCCCAAAAACAGGACTGTTCCTTTAAAAATGGGACTTCTGGTCACCCTACCAATATAGATCAATATTCTGACGATTAACACCAAAGAGAAGCTGTTGGATCTTGTTAGAGAGTTAATGTTGATAGCATTATATGTGCCCCTTTTTGTTCAAGTGCAGCAATACAGTACAGCTAAGATTTTCAAAGCTGCCAACGGGATTTAGATGCACAATTCCCCATTAATTTCAAAAGCTATTATGCTTCTAAATTGGCTTTGAAATTCTCAGTCTTCCACCATTTGCAAGCAATGAAGTTCACACAGGGCTTTTGGGGGGATTTTTAAGCAAAGATTTTCAGGAGAATTTACACCAAATGTTAAAGAAACAACTCATCTTCCTTTTTTCTGTTCTTGAATTGTGAGGCCTTCTCCTATCACTGCAAAAGAATTTCCTGTGATTCTAAAATTAAAATAGTATATGGCTAGGACAACCCCCTCTCTCAGATAACAGACCCGTAAATACAGCTTCCCTGACATAATTTGCCAACACAGTATAAACAAACAGGACAGTGTATTGAAAAGGCAAGATGCATACCCTGACAGATTAGGGCAGGACATTAGCCAGAAAAAAAAAGGAAGAAAAAAAAAAAGGAAATGTTACATAGATACAAGCTCTCATTAGGTAAGCTAAACAGTATGTTAGCAAAAGCATGATAGTGTTCCCGAGTGAAATATGCAAGCCCTCGCTGAAAGTTAAATCTTTCAGAAGTTAGATCCCTTTCTTTTACTTCTTATTTCTAAGACTTAGTTTGCAATTAAATGGCAATTAAATGGTGCCACTAAGTGGCAGTTCTCCCATTTTCTCATAACAGCTCTTTGCATGAAATCTCTACCCACTGGGTCAAATTCTATTACGGTACAGAGGTATCTAAGCTGTAGCTAAAGTTGTGTTGCAGAGTTTGTTTTAACAGGAGCTTTAAATGGTTATTTTGTACAAATAAACAAACAAAACCTCATCAAAATAGCATAAAACAAAACAAGAGAATATAAAGTTTGAGACTATTTGAAATTTCCATGGTGGTTTGATGAAGAATGAACTGATACAGAGAGAATAACAAGAGTGTAAAAAAAAATCATCACCCATTAGCAATTTTTTCATTAGATTGTCTCACTTTTGTATGTACCCTTTTGCAAGAACACAGAAGCATTCTGGGACCTGTCTTTTCACCACATTATTGCTCCTCAGGTGCCGATTCCTAGAATGTCAGTTATACATCAGCAATGTTTCTCTACAGAACATTTATCATTTTTTCACGTAACAGAAAATACGTGCTCTAAGGTGAACCCACCAAAGTTTAATTTGACCACAAATCTGCCACAATGTAAATGCTGTTTTACTTATTTCTGGAGGAGGCTAATATAGACGACCAACTGACTTTCCTTTATCTAATACTCCTCTAGCCTACAGGAAGGGTCCCTGAGCTGGGAAAGGGGAGACCAAGACTTGAAATCTCATATCTTCTAAGTGTGGTTTAAATTCCCTCACATTTCATTACCCGGATTATTAGCAACAGCCTTAAACCCCAACCTAGAGGCAGGTAGAGGAGAGCTGCAGAACATCTTCCCCTCTGCCCTGCAACTTTTTAAAAAATAAGGTAGCAGAGAGCTTATGCAAGAACCCAGATCGCTAACATGATAAACTACAGCATTAGCCACTACCCCACAAAGTAGCTCACCCAAGGTAGGTTGTCCTATCTTTAAGCAGCTATAAATCATACTCCTGCTAGAGTCAGGAACAGAATCCAGGATTCCTGATCACCACTATTCTACTGCTGACTAATAAATAGTTGTGCAACCTATTGGGAAAATGGGTGTCAAGTTGTTCTCTTCTAGTGACCGGTTTACAAAGAAGCTAGCAATTACTCCTATAGCTCAAGGAGTAAGGGTCAGAATAAGGAATCACAAGGGATTCAATCCCTGCTGTCGATCATGTAAGAGGATGGCGTAACTGAATGTGATTCACACAGTGAGACCTCTTTAAAACACATTTTGTACTGAAAAACTGCTAATCTGTAAATGATGGTGTGAATCACCAACATTCACATTTCACATGTCTGCCATTTGCCACACATTTTGCTTGTGTAAACCATGGGTCAGTCTGTGTGTTATTTGTCCCCCACTGTGCCTAATTCACAGAGGATAAAAGTCTGTGGCAGCTCACGCCATGTGTGCTCGGCTCTTTAGCACAAGTTGTAAAACATTTATGCTTTTTACTTCTGGCATTGGTTCAGTCCTCGGTACTGGCCAAGATGGTGGCCATGACAGTTGGAGGTGTGCCGCACTGACATATTTGCACATTGAACGGTATGCTTCCTATTGGCAGTGATGGGAAGAGGGAGTGCAACAGACAGACCTGCTGATGTCATGCAGTTACGCACACTCTGCTGTTATTGTATCCAAATCCAGAAGTCTCTGAGAGGGTACCTTGTGCTTTTGTGACTGTCTCCTTGACAGAGGTTCTCTCCAACTGAGAGGTCCTGTTGTCACTTTTAAACATGGAAGGTTTCTCTTTGTGTACGTATTAATTTAATTTTAAATGGGGATAAACTGTAACGAACAAAGAATTTAGTGAGGCACATCACAACCTCGTGCACTTTTCAGGTGCCTCAACACTGACAGGAGCAATACATACCTCAACTTCAATAAACCTGCACTCTAGTCCAAAACTTTAACATTGACCTCAGCAGTGTGAAGGCACAATAAGTTCCCAATTGAATGCCATGTGTGACAGAGATGTGCTGATCTGTTAATATAATTGATATAAAAGCACATGAGGTCCCGGAGAAGGTTTTGCATTAGAGTGCAGGCTTGATGAAACTGGGGATATGTATTGCTTTTGGTAGCTGCTGGAGATGGAAGTTGAAGCCTTACAGAATACAGCATCAGGAGCATTGTAGACAATATTATGGCAGAAAGAAATGCACAACAAGTCTTTCCCCTTAACTTCTTATTTCTGTTCTTTTAAGCTTTTGGGTGGACAGGGATTTTCTGCGGCAACCTTAACTGCCACAAACCGTAGCTTTTGTTTACTAATACTTATTTGCATTGGTCGAAATCCACAATAATTCCACTGAAGTCCAAGGGAATACTGCAGATACAGAGGTAACCATATCTCTTCCTCTTGGTAAAATCAGCAAGTAAGTAAATACCACCAGGGTAGAGGGAAATTCTGGTCGGACTGTTAGGTTACTAGCCTGAGGCTAAGATGAGCTGGGTTCAATTCCCTGCTCTACCAGAGAGTCTCTGTGTGACACTTACTCTCTGTATATTACTTACCCATCTATAAAATAGGAAGACTAGTACTTCCTGGCCTCATAGGGGTGCTGTACATTAAGACTGTAAGGTGCTCAGCTACTGGAGGGGCCATATGAATACCATAGATAGAATGGAAGCTGTTTTAGGGCAGAGATCTATCTCCTTTCATATCCGTAAGCTGCTAGCATACTTTTGAGTGCTATATAAATAACACAAGTAGTATTGAAGGGCTTTGCTTCTGAAAGTCTGGGGAAACATTCATATGATTAATATAAAGATATAGCGTGTTGCAACTAAAGGTAAGCAATAGAAAACAATATAAATGGTTGATTTTTACCAGTGCTAGAATAAGCTACCTCTAGCAGAAAAATTCAGTAGTGTGAAGGTATCAATCATAGACAATATAAAGCAGACAAAATCCACTATGCTAGAGCCAGAGCTGTATAGTGTGAATTTACACACATGAATTATGTGATGAGATGAACAGCTCACTAAAAAAGTTGGTCATAATTTGAAGAGTCTTGAGTGGCTTCCAATAAAAATAGGAAAGGTGAATGAAGCCCATGCTTTGCCATCATATTTCATATTAGTTTCTTTTAGTAGATACTTTTAAAAGACAGCTGACTTACTTTGCAGAAATTTTCAAATGGGGATCATCTTTATGTCTTCACTGGAGTGACACCAGAGATTAATTTGACCTGCAATGTCACCCTATCATTTTGTGGTTTTAGTCTCACCTCTGAACAGTGCAGGTTTTCTGGGTTGTCTTGTACCCTCAGACTAGGGTTTGTACCTGTTCTGTTTTCTGCAAGCCTAGCCAGCATGACATAAAGAAGCACAACCTGCAGAGCTCTCTGCTTCTGTTGCACCTGCCCAACTTCTGCATGCAGGTTTTGCAAATGCAAACCCCACACCTGTGCCTCCAAGCAGACATGTGTGTCCTCCCACATGGGCATTACCAGTCTTGCAAAAGCAAGGGTGGGCTTTGTACATGCAACCTGACCACTTTCAAGTACAGGAGTCAGACAGTTTTGAAAATAGAAAAGGAGTACTTGTGGCACCTTAGAGACTAACAAATTTATTTGAGCATAAGCTTTCGTGAGCTACAGCTCACTTCATCGGATGCATTTTGAAAATCTGATCATAAAGGGAAACAAAATAACTTGCAAGGCTGATGCAACAGGATGACATCACAGTCTGACCTAATGATGGCAAAGCAAGATGCAACAGCAATTTAAGGCTGCGTCATGGCCTAGTATCACAATATTATGGCATCCACATTTGTCCTACAGAACACTTAGAGGCCGTGCAGCCCTACTTTAATATTATTTCCTTTTAGTTTTATTGTGGTTTCCTTTCTTCTCTGCCTCCTCCCTTCCATCTTTTGACAAAGACCTCTCATTTTTGGAGGGTAATTTCCGAGGATAACTCCCATTATCCCAAGTTCTCCACAGCATAATAGCTCAAAACGACCTTCTGCTGGAATAGAATCTTTTGGCTATGTTATTTAACCTCTAAACATATTAGATCAGTTGCTCTATTTAGCTACCCAGCAGGTTAAAAAAATAGCTGCTGTAGACAAACTGACAACTTTGTCTCTAAGCCTCTAAATATTTAACAATGGTTTATTGTACTAAGGAATGAGTAACTAACAAACTCTCTCTTCCCCAACCTGCCATGAATAGATTTTAAAGTAGATGTGCACTGTAAGCAATAATAATGGAGCATTAATATTTATTGTTCTGCAGCACTCAGAATTGTGCGAAGCATCTTGCAGGAAGTATATTTTGCACCAGGTCTCTGCCCTGAGAAGCTTACCATCTGATTTCAGACACAGTGCAACAGAAGGGCAATTTAAGAAAGCGGCTGGGTTATGGGGAAGAAAGACATGGGTCCCAGCAATAAGATTACACAGATGCTCAGCCAGATATGAACATAACATGGGTGAGCAAAGTGACAGAAATGGAGTTTAAAGCAGGTTCGTCAGGCCATTCCCCTTATTTAAATCCTCTAGACCTATTTCTGACTTCATGTCCACAAGAAGTTGTAGACAATTGCTGAACCATGTTCCCCAACTCCCTTGAATAACTTTCACTCATTACTGTGACTTCTCTCTGCTCTCCATACCACTGGTTTGTTGCCCCTTCATTATATAGTGTAAGCAATTAAATCCTAATCTGGAAAGATTTACACATATGAAGCACTTCATATACTGGGAATAATTCCATTTAAGTCAAGGAGGCTGCTTAAAGTGTGTAAATGTGAGCACATGCACAAATCTTTGGAGGATCAGAATCTTAGATTGCACATTCTTGGCACAGCAATCTCATACAATTGACAGGTTCTATGAAGTGTCCAGCACAATTCCAGGCATTGTGAAATAATACATAACATTCCATTTCCTGTGAACACCTCATGTTTATCAGAGAGAAGATCCATTAGCCAGTCACAAAATTCAATTCCATATTGATGTTACGGTTTCCTCTTGATGCAAAGAAATACAGACAACCCTTCCATGCATCACAATCCAGCGGGCTGTTGCATCCAAAGTGAGTTTCTGATCAGTGACCTTGTTTAAAATCAACCAAGACTGGCCAAGTGGGAACAGGGCAATCTTTATTTCCTCTCACCGAACATCAGTAGCAGGGGGAAAAAAAGGAGGTATGTAAATTTAACAACTGCTGAAGCAACTCTAATGGAGAATGAAAGGAGTGCTGTGTGAGGATAAAGGTGGTCTTTGACCTCTCCGCATTTTGTAGAGAAACTTACTGCAGACCTTTTAAACTGTTATATTTTAGGTCATTACTACAGGTAATTTGAACATAACACCAAGGCTCCCAACTTTCTAACTGCTTAATAACAGGATGCATTCTCCAAAAGTGTATTGGGATTTATGGGGGATTTAACTCCTTTTACAGGTAAAGGGAAATGCATTTCTCTGTGCAGCTAAATATCTAGAGAGAGTACATGTGTGAGAGAGACCAAGTCCAGAGTCCTTCCATTCACCTGAGTTAGTCCAGAAACCATTGTTTAATTATTTCCCTTCTAGGTGATAAAAAGGATCAAGTAACTTCCAACATGCACAAGTCTTCGTATCAATGAGAGAATGAGAGACAGAGTGTCCAATTCCCACACAGAGGTCTTGGCACTCACCACCTGAAGGCTCACACCTAGTTTACTAAACTGCTTTCAAAACAGTTTGCTCTAGCTCATTGTGGACAAGGACAAATCCATGGTTTTATTGAGTTTGAAAATTATGTTCTAGTCTATTATAGTTGGATTCTGGCAGAGCCCCAAATTCGTAGTTAGGAATAGGGACACCTTGTACTAGGGGGCTATATAAATTCCTGTTGACGAAAAGGGAAGGGAGTTCACCTGGGACATTACAGTAGCACTTTGATCCATACCTGTGCTTAACCAGTTCTCCTTTAAGTGGTGGATGGCAGAAGTGCACAAAGGTCTGAACATGTAATAACTACAGTGGGACCACCACTCTCAGTAGAGTGTGCAGTATCAGGCCCCAAATCTGTGTTTAAAAAAATAAAAAATAAACTGTCTCCACTCACCCTCCCTAAAAATAATATGAGAAAGAGCACTCAAACATCCTGATCATCAACAAACCTCACTCCTACATCTACACACCCAGGAAAGACAAAGACAAAAGGAAGTTAAAATAAATATCTTAGAAAAGCTCCTTTCCCCCTTGGTCCCATGCAGCAGGCAAAAGGCATTGACACAGCAGTGGTACTTCCTTTCTGAAGTTCTCTTACGTACCACTTCCTCCCCACAGTCAATATTTAATTAACATGTAAGAATTGCCTTATCATATCCTTCTTTGAAACACTTGGCTTAAAGCATAACCCTCGCATCAGTAGGAGGGCTTGCAGCAAATTAATACAAAACGAATGGGATTTTTTGTTTTCAAAAGGCAGACATGCAGGTTGGAATTTTCAAAGAGAGGACTTTCAATGAGAATTAGCCAACTAATGCTCTTAGCCAACTTTGAGAAGCCCAGCCCCAATCTATATCAAAATTGGGGAGAAAAATCGAGCAGTAAGAATCTGATATTTTAGTACTCAATAGTAAACGGCTACGCTAAAGCTCAGGTATGCTATCACATACAGCAATCATAATGCAAGTTTGAAACATTTGGTTACACGACATATTCTTTCTGTTTCTCTGATCCTTCCCTATTTCCTTTCATCTACTTAATGACTTCCCCTTGTAAGGTGTGCATATGTTTCTTCTACCTGGTTCAAAACTTGCCTTTTATTCATTAGTTAATAATTTGAAAGATCAAGAGTCTAGCCCCAGGTAGACTTCCTTCCACCATGCATAATGCATGAGCAATCCCAGGTGCATAGGGAACTGTTACACCGCAGTCTCCCCATAGCACTACTGCATAGCTGCTCAACACAACATACACAGCATGTGCTATGCTGAGTGCTCCAGAGTTTTTCTAAGGGGATATCTATGATTTTTTTCCATTAGAAGTCCTTTGTCACTCATAGACTTTAAGGTCAGAAGGGACCATCATGATCATCTAGTCTGACCTCCTGCACATTGCAGGCAGGTTTGGAGTTGTCACTCACTACAGACTGGGATAAAATTTTCAAAAGTGCCTAAGACACTTAGGGCTTGAGACACAAAGAAACATAGACCTTACTGTTGTCATGCTGAACTTTTAAGTGCCTAGAAAATCACTGGGATTCACAAAGCTTAGGCTCCCTGTACAATGATTCGGCACAGATGGTTGCCGCACAAAAGCCAGCACAATAGGAGGATCCTAGCCTAAGTTAGCCAATGGAAGATGCCAGGCTGAAGGGCGTGTGCTAAACTCTGCCCCTCTCTTGGAGATGGGTGCCTAAATCTGGGCTGCAGGGTGGCACCTATCTCCACCAAGGATTCTCAGCTGTAAACCTTCTCTTGACATTAGGCACCTTTGTGATTTTAGCAAGTGAGGGGACAAGAGGGAGAGGAGGAGACACTCCCTCATAAGTTTTAATTCAATGGGTAGGGTATTTTACCTGGGATATGGAAGACCAGGTTCAAGTTCTGGATCTCCCAGGTTGACAGGTCTAACTGCTAATATCACTCAAAGCATTTTAGTAGGTGTCCAATTTCTAGAGAAATATATAGCCAATACATAGAGAAATTCATATTCACTTTTTAAATAAACAAACATGCAACATACAGTAAATGAAGCCTAACTAGCATGAAAATTTGAAAGCATGTAGATTTTTGGTATGAACTAAGGAAAAGTTTCAGACCTGCAATCCTTATGTTTTATATTGGAATTGATTGAAAACTACAGTAATGTAATTTCCATTACATTTAGGGAAGGAATTTTGCATGAAGTTAATTTATATCTAGAAGGATCTTATAAATCCACATCATATGTATACAAATAATTTGAACTCTGGGGTTAATTTTAATACAAGTCCTGTAGGGCAAAGGGTAACAGACTTTAAAATAGTAACATTTTTATGTAGAGAAAAGCTATCACAGTTCAAGAACTGAATGCTACCCAACCTGGGCCTTAGGCCAGGATTCATAGATTCTAAAGCAAGAAGGGACTGTTGTGATCATCTGGTCTGACCTTCTGTATATCACAGGCCCTTGAATTTCCCCATAATAATTCCTGGAGCATAGCTTTTAGGAGAAACATCCAATCTTGATTTAAAAATGGTCAGTGATGGAGAATACACCACAATGCTTGGTAAATTCTTTCAGTGGCTAATTACTCTCACCTTTTTTAAAAAATTACACTTTATTTACAGTCTGAATTTGGTGGGGGTAGGGGAGGTGAAAGCTTGAGGAAATATTTGTGGAAACATTTCTCTGGCAGGTTGTATTAAAATCATAATAGCAGCTTGTGGTGCCTCCTTCTGGGTTGTCTTGGGAATTAGCTCTGCAGGGTAGTGCACCCTCTTCTGGTGGTGCGTCACCGACATCACTCCAGCTCTAGGACCCATGTCTCCCCAAGGACCATGGCATTCTCTTCAGTGACACAGCCCTCTGGCCGTGCCACACATTGTGCTTCCCCCCTTCTGGGGGAACTGCAGTCTGCTGTTCAGCCACTTCCCTTAGTGGCTACTGCAGCGAATTGTCTGGCCACCTCCTCATGACCCCAGCATCCTTTTTGCCCTTGCCTCAGGGATCAGCCTGCAACCCCAGCAGCCAGCCAGGAGCTGTCTTTCTCTCCCCCGGTCCCTGCTAGCAGCACTGCTCTGTCCAGGGTGCTGGCAGTTCTCTCAGACCTCCAGAGACACAGTTCTTCTTCCCTGGGATCCTAGCAGAGAACTCAACTCCTTTGCCTTGCAGCTGCCTTTTTATATGGGCCTGCTTGGCCCTGATTGGCTGCTCCCTTCAGTCCTTCTCTGATTGGCTGCCTCTGATGCAGCCTCCCTAGGGCTGCTTTTAATCCCTTTTCTGACAGTGAGGGGTAGCTGCCCCATTAAACAGCTGTTTGAAGCTGCTAAATTTATTGGAAAGTTATCGTAAATCCCAATAGGATGTATTAGTGAGAAAAGAGCAGATGAAACAATCAAAGGCACATGCCAAATTTTATTTATCACATGGTATCATGTGGTGTATTATACAAACACACTTGGGCACACCACGACATCAGTTAATGATCTGGCCCATAATAGCATGGGCCAGATTCCCAGCTGGTGTATATATACAGTATGTGAAAGTTTTAAGTGGTTTCTATAACTATTTTTCAATTTTTTGGACCAGCTCTAATCAATACTGTGATTGTGAAATGCTTAGGGAGATTAGAGAGGCTACAAAAACAGAAAATCAAATAACAGGGCATATCCCCAAATTAACTGGGTATGTCACCTCAGGATGGGATGTAGAGATAACATTTCTAGACATCATTAATAACTGCTTCTTGGAGCAGCTCGTTCTGGAACCCAGAAGGGGACAGGAAATTTTTGATTTAGTCCTAAGTGGCACACAGGATCTGGTCCAAGAGGGGACTATTGCCAAACCACTTGGTAATAGTGACCATAATGTAATTAAGTTTAACATCCTTGTAAGGGGGAAAATACCAAAGACGCTCACCACAGTAACATTTTATTTCAGAACGGGGAACTGCACAAAAATGAGTAAGCTAGTTAAATGGAAATAAAAGGGAACAGCCACAAGAGGGAAATGCCTGCAAGCTGCATGGAAACTTTTTTTTAAAACACCATCATAGAAGTGTATAGAAATACAGGGGCATGTGCAAGAGGCAGCAAGTAGGGGCAGTGCCCCCCATCCCCAATCAATGGGGGCACAGAACTCCTCCAGAGCTGGGGCAGGGAGACCAAGCTCCTCTGGCCCCAGACCAGGGCAGGAGATGACAGCTCCTCCAGCCATGGGGCCCTAGCTCCTCCAGTCACAGAGATGGTGGTGGGGGAGAGCCAGCTCCTCCAGCCGCCGAGGTCGGGGTGGGGAGAACCAGCTCCGTTGGCCATGGGGGGGCACAGAAAGTGCCCCTCCAAAAGCAGCCAAATTTTTATTTCTGTGCATGCTCCTGTTGTATATCCCAAATAATAATAATTTAAAAAACAGTAAGAGGAGCAAACAATGCCAGCCTGGCTAAACAGCAGAATAAAAAGCGATTTGAGGCAAAAATCCATCCTCTATAAACTGGAAGTCAAATCCTAGTGACGAAAATAGAAAGGAGCCTAAACTCTGGCAAGTCAAGTATAAAAATATAATTAGAGGCAGGTCAAAAAAGAATCTGAAGAGCAACTAGCAAAAGACACAAAAACTACAAGCAAACTTTTATAAGTACATCAGAAGCAGGAAACCTATTGTGGGCCACTGGATGATAGAGGTGCTTAAGGAGCACTCAAAGAAGACAAAACTGTTGCGGAGAAACTAAATAAATTCTTTGCATTGGCCTTCACACAGAGGACGTGAGGGAGATTCCCACATGTGAGCCATTCTTTTTAAGTGACAGATCTGAGGAACAGTCCCTGATTGAGGTGTTAATAGAAGTAGTTTTGGAACAAAGATAAATTAAATAATAATAAGTCACCAGGACCAGTTGGTATTCACCCAAGAGTTCTGAAGGAACTCAAATCTGAAATTGCAGAACTAACAACTATGGTATGTAACCTATCACATAAATCAGCCTCTGTACCAGATGACTGGCAGATAGCTAATATAATGCCAATTTTTAAAAAAGGCTCCAAAGGCAATCCTGGCAATTACAGACTGATAAATCTAACTTCAGTATTAGGCAAATTGGTTGAAACTATAGTAAAGTTCAGAATTTTCAGACAAAGATGAAGACAGTATGTTGGGGAAGAGTCAACACTGCTTTTGTAAAGGGAATCATGCCTCACCAATTTATTAGAATTCTCTGAGGGGGTCAACAAGCATGTGGACAAGGGAGATCCAATGGATGTAGTGTATTGGGACTTTCAGAAAGCCTTTGACGAGGTCTCTTGCCAAAGGCTCTTAAGCAAACTAAGGAATCAACGGATAAGAGGGAAGGTCCTCTCATAGATCAATAACTGGTTAAAAGATAGGAGACAAACGGTAGGAATAAATGGTAAGTTTTCACAATGCAGAGAGGTAAATATGCTCCAAATATGTACTACAACCTGTGCTGTTCAACATATTCATAAATAATCTGGAAAAGGGGATGAAGAGTGAGGTAGTAAAATCTCTTGATACAAAGATGATACAAAATTACTCAAGATAGTTAAGTCCAAAGCAGTCTCTGAAGAGTTACAAAGGGATCTCACAAAACTGGGTGATTGTGCAACAAAATGACAGATAAATTTGAATGCTGATAAATGCAAAGTAATGCACATTGGAAAACATAATTCCAACTATACTTTCAAAATGACGGGGTCTAAATTAGCTGTTACCACTCAAGAAAGAGATCTTGGAGTCATTGTGGATAGTTGCCTGAAAAGATCTGCTCAATGTGCAGCAGCAGTCAACAAAATTAACAGAACGAGGAACCATTAGGAAAGTGATAGATAATAAGACAGAAAATATCATAATGCCACTGAATAAACCCATGGTACGCCTACATCTTGAATACTGCATGCAGTTCTGGTAGCCCCATGTCAAAAAAAGATATATTAGAATTGGA
Organism: Dermochelys coriacea; assembly: GCF_009764565.3. Taxonomy (NCBI): domain Eukaryota; kingdom Metazoa; phylum Chordata; order Testudines; family Dermochelyidae; genus Dermochelys; species Dermochelys coriacea. The sequence goes on from NC_050070.1 coordinate 129,315,082, forward strand.
AAAAATCTACAGAGAAAGGCAACAAAAACTATTAAGCGTATGGAACAGTTTCCGTATGAGGAGAGATTAAGAAGACTTGGACTGTTCAGTTTGTAAAAGAGATGACTAAGGGGGGATGTAATAGGGGTCTATAAAATCACAAATGGTAGGGAGAAAATTAATAAGGAAGTGTCATTTACCCCTTCACATAACACAAGAACCACAGGTTGTCCAATTAAATTAATAGGAAGCAGGTTTAAAACAAACATACAGAAGTCTTTCACACAACATACAGCCAACCCAGGGAATTCATTGCTGGGGATATTGTGAAGGCCAAAACTATAACTGGGTTAAAAAAAAGAGTTAGATATGTTCACGGAGGATAGGTCCATCAATAGCTATTAGCTAACATGGTCAGAGAGACAACCCCATACTCTGGATGTCCCTACACCTCTGACTGCCAGAAGCTGGAACTGGAAGACAGGGGATGAATCATTTGATAATTATCCTGTTCTGTTCATCCCCCCTAAAGCATCTGGCACTGGTTACTGTCAGAGCATAGTACTGGCCTATATGGACCATTGGTCTGGCCCAGTATAGCTGTTATATAGTTTTCTACATTTTAAAGAAAACTTCTCCCTCTCTTTTTCTTCCTTTTGTTCCCTTTTCATCACTGAATGCAGTAAAATAATGATGTCCAGAGTCTGAGATGTTAGAGTGATAAAATAAAAAATGAAAAGGAGTACTTGTGGCACCTTAGAGACTAACAAATTTATTTGAACATACGCTTTCGTGAGCTACAGCTCACTTCACCGGATACATCCGATGAAGTGAGCTGTAGCTCACAAAAGGTTATGCTCAAATAAATTTGTTAGTCTCTAAGGTGCCACAAGTACTCCTTTTCATTTTGCAAATACAGACTAACACGGCTGCTACTCTGAAACCTGTCCAAATAAAAAATGAAACTAAGGCTTTGTGTATACTAGAGAAGTTTTGCTGGCAAAACTATATATAGCTATACTGGCAAACCCTCCTAATGTAGACACATCATATGTCAGCATCAAAATTCTTCTGCTGGCATAGTTTGCACCACTTCCTTGAAGACATAGGCCTGTATCCACAAAAAGACCTGGACTCTGTGATGCTCAGCGTATCAACACCTAACTTTTAGGTACTGTGACAAAGCTCTGTCCTTGCCTCCGTGGGTCCCACATTTCCTAGCAGATTTCGCTAGCTTCAGAGGTTCACTGTGACCCTCCACGTAACCCTTCTCTCTCTAGAGACAAGGGTCACAGCCTACTGAGCCATTTTCATCATAAGCCAGCGAGGGAGGTGAGGAGAAGTTATCCTTCCTTGCACAGTCTGTGTTGTCTCCCAGTCTCAGTGATTAAACAGGGGGCAAAGGTGTGGGGGGGAGCCCGGGCCCTCCCTAGGGAGCCTAATAGTATCAGATATGGTAGCTGACCTTTTAGAAACATGACATGTACAATTCCCTGGGCTACTTCCCCACAGCAGCCCTCACCTCCTCAAGCTCCACTTCACCCTTACCTCAGGGCCTCCCTCCTTGTGCCTGATAAGGTGTGTACTACTCAGCCTCTCCAACAGCACAACTTCCTCCCACAACTCCTGACATGCACACCCACCTGACTGACTGGGAGGCTTTTAACTAGTTTCAGCCAGCCCCTGATTGGCTTCAGGTGTCCCAATCAACCTAGCCTTCTTCCTGCCTTCTGGAACGTTCTTAATTGGCCCCAGGTGTCTTAATTGACCTGCAGCAGCTGCCATTTACTTATCCTGGAATCAGGGAGTTGTTTAGCCTGGAGCGAATCTCTCTCTCTCCCACTCCCACTGCTCTCCCATAGCCTTCTAGCTTGGAGGGAGGTGGGAAGCTGCTACTCCTGCTGCTGCTAGGCCCTAAGCGCTCCCTGCTGCTCCAGCTGCTCCTCTGGCTGGGCCAGACACCCCCCATTCTCTGCTACTTGACTACTGGACCCCCCATTCTTGGGTGCTGCTACTGCTGCAACTGCAACCCTGGGGTGGGGAGGGGGCTGCTAGCCCACTCCCCAGAGAGGAGGAGTGAGGGACCCCAGCCACTGCTGTTGTGGATACCACCACCACCACCACCACCACCTGAGAGGGGTCCTTTCTGCCTGCCTGGACCACCACCTGGAGCTCCTGGAGCTGCTGCTGCTGTGGAGTCTGCTGCCTGGAGCTGCTGAAGCCCGAGGAGGAGAAGAAGAAGATCATCTGCCAGTGGGGCAGCACCTAGAGACTTTGCAGACCACCGTGGAGGGGGCCCTAAGACTGAGTAATTTTCAAACTGTGCTCTTGTGGTGGGGGTTTTGACTGTGTTTGTAGGGACACCGGGGGTGTGGCGTGGAGCTGCCCCCTGATCCATCTGTGTGTCCCCCCCAACCCCCACCACTATTACTACCACCGCTGCCCCCTCCACCACCCCCACTGGCTGTATACCATCTGCCTCAGCTCCTGCCTCTGGACTCAGCTGCTTGCTTGGCTTGCCACGCCCTATTTCCACCCGTTGGGCCAGAAGCAGCAGCAAGCTAAAAAAGACTTGTGCAAGTGCACATGGGCACATGTGCCCCCCCCCGGACTGCCTACCCCCCAGCTTTGCCCTTTACTACCTGCCCCATTTGCCACTTGCTTTGCCTCCTCTTTTGCTCCAGCCCCCCTTACTAGCTTCAGTTTGTTTGCCTGCCCCGCCCATTTCCTTCTGCAGCCTTTGTTTGTTTGCCCCGCCCCAGCCTCTGAAGCTAGCCCCTTGGTTTCCCTGTTCTACCCCCAGACCGCTTAGCCCCTCGCTCCATGTGCCCATGCCCCCTCCCATGCGCTTGTGCAACTCCCCATTTTAGTTGCAACCCTCTTCACTGCACCTTCAATGTTGTTGAATCCTGCCCCCCCATAGTGCACCAAGAGGAGCCGGAATTTCCACCTTGTGTCGGTGACTGACCCCTAACCCTTGATTGCCCCCCGTCCAGCCCACCCCTTTTGGCGCCCTCCTCCCCTGCCTGCAGCCTAGCGGGGAGGAGTGGTCGACCTGCTTCCCCTCTCCCCTCCTCCTTTTGGTGTCCCCCTTTCCTCCTTGCTCATGATGGCGGGGGATGAGACGGGTGAGACCTCTCCAGTAGCCCGAGCTCTCCTTCCCCCGTCTGCCCCTCTGTCACCCCCCCAAGCTTCTACGTCCGCTGCCAAACCATCTGCCATCGCCCCCGCTGGGGCACCAGCAGCGACGGGCACCGGGGTGACCTCCACTGCTGCCACGTCTATCACCCCCTCAGATTTGGGGGGAGTCCTCCCAGCCGGCGGGAAGGGCCAGGGGAAGAAGAAGGGGAAGGGCCCTGCTAAAAAGACCAGGCCCTCCATGGCAGGGGCTGCCCCCAATGCCCCGGCCCCATCTCCAGCTGGGGCGCCCCTCCCCGCTATTCCCTCCACCAGCTCTGCAGGTGTCCCTCCCCCGGCCCCTAGAGCATACGCCCAGGTGGCGGCAGCCCCCCCGCCTGCCGCTACATCATTTCTCCAGCCCACCGCCTCCGCTACCATCTATAGCGGCCAGGGCCCCTTTCCCACCATGACCAGGAAGCACGGCGTCCGTTGCCTCCTGGTGCCCGCCTCACCCCACGTGGAGACCTATGTGCGGGCGTTGGCGAGGGTGGTGGGGCCCACGGCCATTGTGGCGGCCTCCAAAATGTATGGCAAGGTCGTCTTCTTCTTAGCATCGGAGGCCGCTGCCCAGGAGGCGGTGGAGAAGGGCCTGGCGGTCGGGGGCGTGTTCGTCCCCTTAGAGCCGCTAGAGGACCTGGGCGTCCGCCTGGTCCTGACCTCCGTCCCTCCCTTTCTCCCCAATGCCGCCCTGTTACCCGCCCTTTCTACCTTGGGGAAGCCCATCTCTGTCATCAGCCCTCTCCCGTTGGGCTGCAAAGACCCCGCCCTCCGTCACGTCCTCTCGTTCCGCCGGCAAGTGCAGCTTCAACTGCTGCCGGCGGCGCGCGACGGAGAGGCACTGGAGGGGTCCTTCCTAGTCCCCTACCAGGGGACGCATTACAGGGTGCATTATTCCACGGGGGAGGCCCGGTGCTACCTCTGCCGGGCGATGGGGCACGTCCGGAGGGACTGCCCCCTGGCCCGGGAAGGAGAGGCATCCAGGACACCTGAGCCCCGGCAGGACACCGGCCCCGTCATCGCCGACGCCCCTGGCTGCCCGGCACCCGAAACTGCCCCTCCTCCTTCCCAGTCCACCATTGGTCCCGCTCGGGCCCAAGGGGTACCTCCCCCACTATGCCCAGACGAGCGGGAAAACCCCACCCCCGCTGCTTGCAATCTGACGGGGCCTGTGGAGGAGGGTGCGGCAGGGACACCGCCAAGCATGGGAGAGGGCCCGCCCCAAGGGGAATCTTCCCTCCCTTGTGCTGCCCCACCGTTACCCCCTCGAGTCCCTGAGCCATCGCCTCTGCCCCCTGACACAACCCCTGCTAGCCAGCCCCCGGATGATGCCATGGAGGACTGGGCCCTAGTCAAGGGGAAGCGGGGCAAGCGGAAGGCTCGAGCTCCGCTCCTCCCATGTGACGCGGAGGCCCCCCGGAAGACCAGGAAGGGGGGCACCGATGCCGAGCCTTCCGCTCTACCCACGGGTGTGTTCCATCCACCAGAGCCGGCTGGGGAAGACGTGGCAGCACTGGAAGGCGGTATCTCCCCTCCACGGGAGTCCCTCCCCTCCAAGACCCCCGAGGCACCATCTGAAACCCCAGTGTGCCCCAAAGTAACCGTCGCGTCAGGTGCCGGCGGGGAGAATCCTGGGGTAGCGGAAAATAATTTCCCCTCTATATATGAGGAGATCGAGGCCCTGGGTCTGACCCCGGTCACCCAGGGGGAGGACGATCCTATGCCAGCGGGCCTCGATCTGGGCGACTTCTTTCCAGCCCCCCTTTCCCCATACTCCTTCCCCCTAACCGTTGCTTCTGCTCCCACCTCCGAGGAGCCCCTGGACTCCTCCATCAACCCGGCTGCAGAAGGCACCCTGCTGAGAGCCACCGAGCCAGTTGAGGCAACGGCCAGTGCCACGCGGCTGGAACCTGAGTCACCAGGGGCATCCCTCGCTGGTGAGGAACATTCGACCTCCTTTCCGGGAGAGGACCCTACAGAAGAAAGTCCACCTCCTGATGCCGTGGCTGCCAAATCCACCAGACAGCTTGCGCCCGGCATCGGTGAGAGCCCTCTCTCGACCCAGACTCTCACCTCTACCCCTGCCCCTGCCCTTCTCCCGCCCACCTCCCGAGATATTATTGCCACCCCTGGGACAGTCTCCTTCCCCTTTCCAACAGATGACTCCCAGGGAATGGCCTTTGTGTTTGCCCGTCCCGACCCACCAGGGGCTGCTATCCTCCCTCCGCCGCCCCCTATCGCCCCAGCATTCAGGTCAACCCATCAAGAGCCCCGTCGGGGGTCCGCACCCTGTCTGCCCGTCCCGCTGGGCCAGGGGGCTGTACCAAGGGCCCCATCGGGAAGCAACCAGACCATAACCCCAGCCCCCCATGCGCTGCGAGAGGAGTTGCGGGAGTTCCTAGAAGACGTCCGTGGCTCCCGCAACAAAGTCCAGCTTGCCCTCCAGCGATGGGGGGACTTTAATCAAATCCTCCGGGCCGCAAGGGCCCTCATGGGGGAGGGGAAAAGGACCGGGAGACAGGGCGCCGCGGCCTACCAGCGGGTCCGCCACTTCCGTGACTCCTTACTCACCTACGGGGTGGGTCACGGACTGCTACGCGGCCCGCCGGGAGCCACGAGCATCCCTGCCGGCGAGGATCCCCCCCAGCCCTCCTCATGGCACCCTTTACCATCGCAACATTGAACACCCGTGGCTGTAAGATGGGTCTCCGCAGGTCCCAGGTGCTCTCCTTCCTTCGAGAGGGGAGGTACTCTGTGGTTTTCCTGCAGGAGACCCATACGGATCCGACCGCCGAAGACAGCTGGCGGCTGGATTGGGGGGACAGGGTCTACTTTAGCCACCTCACAGTTCATACGGGTGGAGTGGCGACCCTGTTCTCCCCCGACCTACGGCCCGAGGTGCTGGGGGTCGCCGAGGCTGTGCCGGGTCGCCTGCTGCACCTCCGGGTCCAAATGGAGGGGCTCGTAGTCAACCTCGTCAACATCTATGCCCCAGCAGCGAGCCCGGAGCGGCTGCAATTCTATCAGCAGGCATCCGCCTTCCTCGGCACCTTGGATCCTCAGGAGTGCCTGGTCCTGGGAGGGGACTTTAACATCACCCTTGAGGAACGGGACCGCTCGGGAACCGAGAAGAGCCAGGCCGCCGTGGCCGTCCTCCAGGAGATAGTCGAACACCACTCCCTGGTGGACGTCTGGCGCGACCACCACCCGGATGACGCTTCCACGTTCACCTTTGTCCGGGTGGAGGCCCATCGGTCGCGCCACTCCCGGTTGGACCGCATTTATTTATCACGCTTTCATCTTACACGAGCCCACTCCTCCAGCATCCGGCCGGCCCCATTTTCTGACCATCACATAGCCACCGTGACAGCCTCCCTCTGCGCGGAGAGGCCGGGGCCGGCCTATTGGCATTTTAACAACAGCTTGCTGGAGGATGCGGGCTTCGTGGCGTCCTTCCGGGAGTTCTGGCTGGCCTGGCGAGGGCAGCGGCGTGCCTTTCCCTCGGCACGGCGGTGGTGGGACGTAGGGAAGGTGCGCGCCCGGCTCTTCTGCCGTGACTACACCCGGGGCACCAGCCGACGGAGGGATGCAGCGATAGAGCAGTTGGAACGGGAGGTCTTAGAGCTGGAGAGGCGTCTGGCCGCCAGCCCCGAGGATCCACCCCTCTGCGGAGCGTGCCGGGAGAAGCGGGAGGAGCTCCGGAGCCTCGAGGACCATCGGGCCCGGGGTGCCTTTGTTCGATCCCGCATCCGTCTCCTTCGGGAGATGGATTGCGGCTCCCGCTTCTTCTATGCCCTGGAAAAAAAGAGGGGGGCTAAGAAACATATCATCTGCCTACTGACTGAGGATGGCACCCCCCTCACGGATCCGGTGGAGATGTGCGAGAGGGCGAGAGCCTTCTACGCAAGCCTTTTCTCCCCGGAGCCGACCGATCCTAACGCTTGCAGAGTGCTGTGGGAGGAGCTCCCGACGGTCAGCGTGGGCGACCGAGACCGGCTAGAGCTGCCTCTCACTCTGGCCGAGTTCTCGGAAGCCCTCCGTCGCATGCCCACCAATAAATCTCCGGGCATGGACGGGCTGACCGTGGAGTTCTACCGCGTGTTCTGGGACGTCCTGGGCCCAGACCTAGTCACCGTCTGGGCCGAGTCTTTGCAGAGCGGGGTCCTCCCTCTTTCGTGCAGGCGAGCCGTGCTGGCCTTATTGCCGAAGAAGGGGGACCTCCGCGATTTACGAAATTGGCGTCCCGTCTCGCTCCTCAGCACGGACTACAAAATCGTGGCAAAAGCCATCTCCCTGAGGCTAGGGTCCGTGCTGGCGGACGTGGTCCACCCAGACCAGACCTACACCGTCCCGGGCCGCAGTATCTTCGACAACCTATATCTGGTCCGGGACCTATTGGAACTTGGGTGTAGGGATGGTCTGTCGTTCGCCCTCCTGTCCTTAGATCAAGAGAAGGCGTTCGACAGGATGGATCACGGGTATCTCCTGAGCACTCTGCAGGTGTTTGGCTTCGGACCCAGATTTGTGAACTTTCTCCGGGTGCTGTACGCTTCCGCAGAGTGTCTGGTAAGACTCAACTGGACCCTGACCGAACCGGTCAACTTCGGGCGAGGAGTACGGCAGGGGTGCCCCCTCTCAGGCCAGCTCTACGCTCTGGCGATCGAACCCTTCCTCTGTCTCCTCCGAAGGAGGTTGACAGGGTTGGTGCTGAGGGAGCCGGAGCTGCGGCTGGTCCTGTCGGCATACGCTGATGACGTGCTCCTCATGGTCCAGGACCCGGGCGACTTGGTGCGAGTGGAGGCTTGCCAGGCCATCTATTCAGCAGCCTCCTCTGCGCGGGTCAACTGGGTCAAGAGCTCTGGCTTGGTGGTAGGGGACTGGCGGCAGGCGAGCCCCCGCCCACCCGCGCTTCAAGCCATCCGGTGGAGCACGGGTCCGCTGCTTTATCTGGGTGTTTACCTTTCTGCCACGCATCCCTCTCCGCCGGAGAACTGGCAGAATTTAGAGGGCGGGGTGATAGAGCGGCTCCGGAAATGGACAGGACTGCTCCGGTGCCTCTCCCTTCGAGGGAGAGCGTTAGTGCTTAATCAACTAGTCCTGTCCATGCTTTGGTACCGGCTCAACACCCTGGTCCCAGCCCCGGCTTTCCTGACCAACCTGCGGACATCGATTCTGGAGTTCTTTTGGTCAGGACTGCACTGGGTCCCTGCAGGGGTTCTCCATCTACCTGTGGAGGAGGGAGGGCAGGGCCTCAAATGTCTGCTTACTCAGGTCCATGTCTTCCGCCTCCAGACCCTGCAGAGGCTCCTTTATGGTGCAGGTAGTCCGGCGTGGAGCATACTGGCGCACGCCTTCCTGCGCCGCTTCCGAGGGCTCCGATACGACCGGCAGCTCCTTTATCTCCATCCGAGAGGTCTTCCGCGAGACCTCTCCGGGCTGCCGGTCTTCTACCAGGACCTCCTCCGGACCTGGAAACTCTTTACAACGAGCAGGTCCGTGGCGGCCACCGAGGGGGCAGATCTCCTCGCGGAGCCCCTGCTACACAACCCCCAGCTCCGTTTGCAGGTGGCGGAGTCCCGCTCGGTGCGCCAGAGGTTGGTCCTGGCAGAGGTCACAAGAGTCGGAGACCTCCTGGACTATGACCGGGGAGACTGGCTGGATCCCCTAACCTTCGCTCAGCGCATGGGGCTTTCCAGACCTTGTACTCCCCGATGCATACTTCAGGAGGTGAAGGCCGCTTTGCCGCCCGCTGCTCGGATTTATCTCGACCGGGTCCTGCACGAGGGCACGCCCCGCCCACCCACTACCCCAGGCCCGCCGGACCTTTTAATTGGACCCCTCCCCCGTGGACCCAATCGATCCCTTCACCCCTTCACTAGAAGCCGGCTGCACGAGATGCAGCCGGTCTGTTTTCAAACCGCGCCAAGAAAACATCTCTACACGCTCGTGTTCCACACCCTTCACGCCCGCACCCTCGTGTCCCGCCCCGATACAAAATGGCGGGACCTCCTGCCACCTTTGGAGGGTGAAGAGCCCCGGTGGGCCAGCCTATATTCCATCTTAGTCCCAAAGCCCGCCGGGGATGTCAGTTGGCGGCTCCTTCACGGAGCCGTGAGCACGGGCGTGTACTTGGCGCGGTTCACCACAATCCCAGACACCTGCCCCTTTTGCGGCGTGAGGGATACCCTGGCACATGTCTACCTGGAGTGTGCCAGGCTGCAGCCCCTATTCCGGCTCCTCACCAATATCTTATTACGTTTTTGGTTGCACTTCTCCCCTCACCTTCTCATTTATGCACTCCCTATCCGTGGCCCCACAAAGCCCCGGGATCTCCTGGTCAACCTCCTCCTGGCCCTAGCTAAAATGGCCATCTACAAAACCAGAGTGAGGAGGTTGGCCGATGGAGTCTCCTGTGACTGTGGGGCCTATTTCCGATCCTCGGTCCGTTCACGTATCCGGGCAGAGTTCCTCTGGGCGGTGTCCTCTGACTCCCTTGACGCCTTTGAGGAGCAGTGGGCTCTGTCCGGGGTTCTCTGCTCGGTGTCCCCGTCCGGTTCCCTTCTTTTGACCCTTTGACCGCACTCCTGTCCCTGTTCTTTTATTAGTTGTCCCCCGGAATTATTTGGGTATCTAGGTCCTGTGGATCCCCCTTTTAGGCTGGGGGGGACCCTTTAGCAGTGGACGGGCCTCGCCCGCCCACTTCCCGGATCCCAATAAGACTGCTCTCCCATAGCCTTCTAGCTTGGAGGGAGGTGGGAAGCTGCTACTCCTACTGCTACTAGGCCCTAAGCTCTCCCTGCTGCTCCAGCTGCTCCCCTGGCTGGGCCAGACACCCCCCATTCTCTGCTACTTGGCTGCTGGACCCCCCACTCTTGGGTGCTGCTACTGCTCCAACTGCAACCCTGGGGTGGGGAGGGGGCTGCTAGCCCACTCCCCAGAGAGGAGGAGTGAGGGACCCCAGCCACTGCTGTTGTGGATACCACCACCACCACCACCTGAGAGGGGTCCTTTCTGCCTGCCTGGACCACCACCTGGAGTTCCTGGAGCTGCTGCTGCTGCAGAGGCCGCTGCCTGGAGCTGCTGAAGCCCAAGGAGGAGAAGAAGAGGATCATCTGCCAGTGGGGCAGCACCTAGAGACTTTGCAGACCACCGTGGAGGGGGCCTAAGACTGAGTAATTTTCAAACTCTGCTCTTGTGGTGGGGGTTTTGACTGTGTTTGTAGGGACACAGGGGGTGTGGCGTGGAGCTGCCCCCCGATCCATCTGTGTGTCCCCCCCAACCCCCACCACTACTACCACCACCGCTACCCCCTCCACCACCCCCACTGGCTGTATACCATCTGCCTCAGCTCCTGCCTCTGGACTCAGCTGCTTGCTTGGCTTGCCACGCCCTATTTCCACCCTTTGGGCCAGAAGCAGCAGCCAGCTAAAAAAGACTTGTGCAAGTGCACATGGGCACATGTGCCCCCCCCCGGACTGCCTAACCCCCAGCTTTGCCCTTTACTACCTGCCCCATTTGCCACTTGCTTTGCCTCCTCTTTTGCTCCAGCCCCCCTTACTAGCTTCAGTTTGTTTGCCTGCCCCGCCCATTTCCTTCTGCAGCCTTTGTTTGTTTGCCCCGCCCCAGCCTCTGAAGCTAGCCCCTTGGTTTCCCTGTTCTACCCCCAGACCGCTTAGCCCCTCGCTCCGTGTGCCCATGCCCCTCCCATGCGCTTGTGCAACTCCCCATTTCAGTTGCAACCCTCTTCACTGCACCTTCAATATTGTTGAATCCCCCCCCCACATAGTGCACCAAGAGGAGCCGGAATTTCCACCTTGTGTCGGTGACTGACCCCTAACCCCTGATTGCCCCCCGTCCAGCCCACCCCTTTTGGCGCCCTCCTCCCCTGCCTGCAGCCTAGCGGGGAGGAGTGGTCGACCTGCTTCCCCTCTCCCCTCCTCCTTTTGATGTCCTCCCTTTCCTCCTTGTTCATGATGGCGGGGGATGAGACGGGTGAGACCTCTCCAGCAGCCCGAGCTCCCCCTCCCCCGCCTGCCCCTCCGTCACCCCCCCAAGCTTCTACCTCCGCTGCCAAACCATCTGCCATCGCCCCCCGCTGGGGCACCAGCAGCGACGGGCACCGGGGTGACCTCCACTGCTGCCACGTCTCTCACCCCCTCAGATTTGGGGGGAGTCCTCCCAGCCGGCGGGAAGGGCCAGGGGAAGAAGAAGGGGAAGGGCCCCGCTAAAAAGACCAGGCCCTCCATGGTAGGGGCTGCCCCCGATGCCCCGGCCCCATCTCCAGCTGGGGCGCCCCTCCCCGCTGTTCCCTCCACTAGCTCTGCAGGTGTCCCTCCCCCGGCCCCCAGAGCATACGCCCAGGTGGCGGCAGCCCCCCCGCCTGCCGCTACATCATTTCTCCAGCCCACCGACTCCGCTACCATCTATAGCGGCCGGGGCCCCTTTCCCACCATGACCAGGAAGCACGGCGTCCGTTGCCTCCTGGTGCCCGCCTCACCCCACGTGGAGACCTATGTGCGGGCGTTGGCGAGGGTGGTGGGGCCCACGGCCATTGTGGCGGCCTCCAAAATGTATGGCAAGGTCGTCTTCTTCTTAGCATCGGAGGCCGCCGCCCAGGAGGCGGTGGAGAAGGGCCTGGCGGTGGGGGGCGTGTTCGTCCCCTTAGAGCCGCTAGAGGACCTGGGCGTCCGCCTGGTCCTGACCTCCGTCCCTCCCTTTCTCCCCAATGCCGCCCTGTTACCCACCCTTTCTACCTTGGGGAAGCCCATCTCTGTCATCAGCCCGCTCCCGTTGGGCTGCAAAGACCCCGCCCTCCGTCACGTCCTCTCGTTCCGCCGGCAAGTGCAGCTTCAACTGCCGCCGGCGGCGCGCGACGGAGAGGCACTCGAGGGGTCCTTCCTAGTCCCCTACCAGGGGACCCGTTACCGGGTGCATTATTCCACGGGGGAGGCCCGGTGCTATCTCTGCCGGGCGATGGGGCACGTCCGGAGGGACTGCCCCCTGGCCCGGGAAGGAGGGGCATCCAGGACACCCGAGCCCCGGCAGGACACCGGCCCCGTCATCGCCGACGCCCCTGGCTGCCCGGCACCTGAAACCGCCCCTCCTCCTTCCCATCCACCATTGCTCCCGCTCGGGCCCAAGGGGTACCTCCCCCACTATGCCCAGACGAGCGGGAGAACCCCGCCCCCGCTGTTTGCAATCTGGCGGGGCCTGTGGAGGAGGGTGCGGCAGGGACACCGCCAAGTATGGGAGAGGGCCCGCCCCAAGGGGAATCTTCCCTCCCTTGTGCTGCCCCACCGTTACCCCCTCGAGTCCCTGAGCCATCGCCTCTGCCCCCTGACACAACCCCTGCTAGCCAGCCCCCGGATGATGCCATGGAGGGCTGGGCCCTAGTCCAGGGGAAGCGGGGCAAGCGGAAGGCTCGAGCTCCGCTCCTCCCATCTGAGGCGGAGACCCCCCGGAAGACCAGGAAGGGGGGCACCGATGCCGAGCCTTCCGCTCTACCCACGGGTGTGTTCCACCCACCAGAGCCGGCTGGGGAAGACGTGGCAGCACTGGAAGGCGGTATCTCCCCTCCACGGGAGTCCCTCCCCTCCAAGACCCCCGAGGCACCATCTGAAACCCCAGTGTGCCCCGAAGTAACCATCGCGTCAGGTGCCGGCGGGGAGAATCCCGGGGTAGCGGAAAACAATTTCCCCTCTATATATGAGGAGATCGAGGCCCTGGGTCTGACCCCGGTCACCCAAGGGGAGGATGATCCTATGCCAGCGGGCCTCGATCTGGGCGACTTCTTTCCAGCCCCCTTTTCCCCATACTCCCTCCCCGTAACCGTTGCTTCTGCTCCCACCTCCGAGGAGCCCCTGGACTCCTCCATCAACCCGGCTGCAGAGGGCACCCCGCTGAGAGCCGCCGAGCCAGTTAAGGCGACGGCCAGTGCCACGCGGCTGGAACCTGAGCCCCCAGGGGCATCCCTCGCTGGTGAGGAGCATTCGACCTCCTTTCCGGGAGAGGACCCTACAGAAGAAAGTCCACCTCCTGATGCCGTGGCTGCCAAATCCACCAGACAGCTTGCGCCCGGCATCGGTGAGAGCCCTCTCCCGACCCAGACTCTCACCTCTACCCCTGCCCCTGCCCTTCTCCCGCCCACCTCCCGAGATATTATTGCCACCCCTGGGACAGTCTCCTTCCCCTTTCCAACAGATGACTCCCAGGGAATGGCCTTTGTGTTTGCCCGTCCCGACCCACCAGGGGCTGCTATCCTCCCTCCGCCGCCCCCTATCGCCCCAGCATTCAGGTCAACCCATCAAGAGCCCCGTCGGGGGTCCGCACCCTGTCTGCCCGTCCCGCTGGGCCAGGGGGCTGTACCAAGGGCCCCATCGGGAAGCAACCAGACCATAACCCCAGCCCCCCATGCGCTGCGAGAGGAGTTGCAGGAGTTCCTAGAAGACGTCCGTGGCTCCCGCAACAAAGTCCAGCTTGCCCTCCAGCGATGGGGGGACTTTAATCAAATCCTCCGGGCCACAAGGGCCCTCATGGGGGAGGGGAAAAGGACCGGGAGACAGGGCGCCGCGGCCTACCAGCGGGTCCGCCACTTCCGTGACTCCTTACTCACCTACGGGGTGGGTCACGGACTGCTACGCGGCCCGCCGGGAGCCACGAGCATTCCTGCCGGCGAGGATCCCCCCCAGCCCTCCTCATGGCACCCTTTACCATCGCAACATTGAACACCCGTGGCTGTAAGATGGGTCTCCGCAGGTCCCAGGTGCTCTCCTTCCTTCGAGAGGGGAGGTACTCTGTGGTTTTCCTGCAGGAGACCCATACGGATCCGACCGCCGAAGACAGCTGGCGGCTGGATTGGGGAGACAGGGTCTACTTTAGCCACCTCACAGTTCATACGGGTGGAGTGGCGACCCTGTTCTCCCCCGACCTACGGCCCGAGGTGCTGGGGGTCGCCGAGGCTGTGCCGGGTCGCCTGCTGCACCTCCGGGTCCAAATGGAGGGGCTCGTAGTCAACCTCGTCAACATCTATGCCCCAGCAGCGAGCCCAGAGCGGCTGCAATTCTATCAGCAGGCATCCGCCTTCCTCGGCACCTTGGATCCTCAGGAGTGCCTGGTCCTGGGAGGGGACTTTAACATCACCCTTGAGGAACGGGACCGCTCGGGAACCGAGCAGAGCCCGGCCGCCGTGGCCATCCTCCAGGAGATAGTCGAACACCACTCCCTGGTGGACGTCTGGCGCGACCACCACCCGGATGACACTTCCACGTTCACCTTTGTCTGGGTGGAGGCCCATCGGTCGTGCCACTCCCGGTTGGACCGCATTTATTTATCACGCTTTCATCTTACACGAGCCCACTCCTCCAGCATCTGGCCGGCCCCATTTTCTGACCATCACATAGCCACCGTGACAGCCTCCCTCTGCGCGGAGAGGCCGGGGCCGGCCTATTGGCATTTTAACAACAGCTTGCTGGAGGATGCGGGCTTCGTGGCGTCCTTCCGGGAGTTCTGGCTGGCCTGGCGAGGGCAGCGGCGTGCCTTTCCCTCGGCACGGCGGTGGTGGGACGTAGGGAAGGTGCGCGCCCGGCTCTTCTGCCGTGACTACACCCGGGGCACCAGCCGACGGAGGGATGCAGCGATAGAGCAGTTGGAACGGGAGGTCTTAGAGCTGGAGAGGCGTCTGGCCGCCAGCCCCGAGGATCCACCCCTCTGCGGAGCGTGCCGGGAGAAGCGGGAGGAGATCCGGAGCCTCGAGGACCATCGGGCCCGGGGTGCCTTTGTTCGATCCCGCATCCGTCTCCTTCGGGAGATGGATTGCGGCTCCCGCTTCTTCTACGCCCTGGAAAAAAAGAGGGGGGCTAAGAAACATATCATCTGCCTACTGACTGAGGATGGCACCCCCCTCACGGATCCGGTGGAGATGTGCGAGAGGGCGAGAGCCTTCTACGCAAGCCTTTTCTCCCCGGAGCCGACCGATCCTAACGCTTGCAGAGTGCTGTGGGAGGAGCTCCCGACGGTCAGCGTGGGCGACCGAGACCGGCTAGAGCTGCCTCTCACTCTGGCCGAGTTCTCGGAAGCCCTCCGTCGCATGCCCACCAATAAATCTCCGGGCATGGACGGGCTGACCGTGGAGTTCTACCGCGTGTTCTGGGACGTCCTGGGCCCAGACCTAGTCACCGTCTGGGCCGAGTCTTTGCAGAGCGGGGTCCTCCCTCTTTCGTGCAGGCGAGCCGTGCTGGCCTTATTGCCGAAGAAGGGGGACCTCCGCGATTTACGAAATTGGCGTCCCGTCTCGCTCCTCAGCACGGACTACAAAATCGTGGCAAAAGCCATCTCCCTGAGGCTAGGGTCCGTGCTGGCGGACGTGGTCCACCCAGACCAGACCTACACCGTCCCGGGCCGCAGTATCTTCGACAACCTATATCTGGTCCGGGACCTATTGGAACTTGGGTGTAGGGATGGTCTGTCGTTCGCCCTCCTGTCCTTAGATCAAGAGAAGGCGTTCGACAGGATGGATCACGGGTATCTAATGAGCACTCTGCAGGCATTTGGCTTCGGACCCAGGTTTGTGAACTTTCTCCGGGTGCTGTATGCTTCCGCAGAGTGTCTGGTAAGACTCAACTGGACCCTGACTGAACCGGTCAACTTCGGGCGAGGAATACGGCAGGGGTGCCCCCTCTCAGGCCAGCTCTACGCTCTGGCGATCGAGCCCTTCCTCTGTCTCCTCCGAAGGAGGTTGACAGGGTTGGTGCTGAGGGAGCCGGAGCTGCGGCTGGTCCTGTCGGCGTATGCTGATGACGTGCTCCTCATGGTCCAGGACCCGGGCGACTTGGTGCGAGTGGAGGCTTGCCAGGCCATCTATTCAGCAGCCTCCTCCGCGCGGGTCAACTGGGTCAAGAGCTCTGGCTTGGTGGTAGGGGACTGGCGGCAGGCGAGCTCCCGCCCACCCGCGCTTCAGGCCATCCGGTGGAGCACGGGTCCGCTGCTCTATCTGGGCGTTTACCTTTCTGCCACGCATCCCTCTCCGCCGGAGAACTGGCAGAATTTAGAGGGCGGGGTGATAGAGCGGCTCCGGAAATGGACAGGACTACTCCGGTGCCTCTCCCTTCGAGGGAGAGCGCTAGTGCTTAATCAACTAGTCCTGTCCATGCTCTGGTACCGGCTCAACACCCTGGTCCCGGCCCCGGCTTTCTTGACCAACCTCCGGACATCGATTCTGGAGTTCTTTTGGTCAGGACTGCACTGGGTCCCTGCAGGGGTTCTCCATCTACCTCTGGAGGAGGGAGGGCAGGGCCTCAAATGTCTGCTTACTCAGGTCCATGTCTTCCGCCTCCAGACCCTGCAGAGGCTCCTTTATGGTGCAGGTAATCCGGCGTGGAGCATACTGGCGCAGGCCTTCCTGCGCGGCTTCCGAGGGCTCCAATACGACCGGCAGCTCCTTTATCTCCATCCGAGAGGTCTTCCGCGAGACCTTTCCGGGCTGCCGGTCTTCTACCAGGACCTCCTCCGGACCTGGAAACTCTTTACAACGACCAGGTCCGTGCCAGCCACCGAAGGGGCAGATCTCCTCGCGGAGCTCCTGCTACACAACCCCCAGCTCCATCTGCAGGTGGCGGAGTCCCGCTCGGTGCGCCAGAGTTTGGTCCTGGCAGAGGTCACAAGAGTCGGAGACCTCCTGGACTATGACCGGGGAGACTGGCTGGATCCCCTAACCTTCGCTCAGTGCATGGGGCTTTCCAGACCTTGTACTCCCCGGCGCATACTTCAGGAGGTGAAGGCCGCTTTGCCGCCCGCTGCTCGGGTTTATCTCGACCGGGTCCTGCACGAGGGCACGCCCCGCCCACCCACTACCCCAGGCCCGCCGGACCTTTTAATTGGACCCCTGCCCCGTGGACCCA